>NC_045746.1:13589957-13620100 GCF_008692095.1 Etheostoma spectabile
ACACACACAGCCTGTATTAGCCTACTTTAGACCAGCAATAAGAGTTGTGTCTGAAAAGTGTAGCTATCTACCAACGTATTTGACATCTATCACAAACGACTAAATTAACATTTCTACAGTAATGCAAAAATAAAACCCACTAAAAACTAAAGTAGAGGGTACCTGAAGGAATTCCCCCGGAGCCATATGATGCATGTCACAAATTAAAGCAAAATGCCATTTTCTGCTTGTTAATGACGGTAATAACATGTTTCTTCTGGAATTACACTGCATTCATTTTGGTCCTATGATGCCAAATTATAAGACTGAGACTGTAGCTTACTATATGTATCAAACACACGTTTGGTATGAATTTCAATAATCAGACAAACTTCATATCAGACCCACTTAAATGATTAAAGTACCCACGATAAGTTGTCACTGTCTAGATAAATTCACCATTAAAGAAATAGTTCTGCATGTGGTGGAGCACTTGGTGAATAAATGCAGACGCAGTAGAACTAAATACAAGCTTGTCAAGTGGATAAGCTAATTAGCAGTGTGAGCCATTTTCTAATTCAAAATTACCATCTAAACCTGTAGAAAGCTCAGTGAATGTCATTTGATCAATTACATTTAAATGAACAGCTTGGTGAGAAGATTTAGTTTTACAGCTACAGTGTTCCTTCTATGTGTTTGAAATGGGGCTGGGCGATATAGAGAAAATCAGAAATCACGCTATTCTTGACCAAATACCTCAATATCGATATTGCGGCGATATTGTAGTGTTGACAACTGATGCTTTGACAAAATATCTTCACACTTAGAGTAGTAGTAATATGAATATAATGACTAAATGGGGAAAGGGCAAATAATAACAATGGTCTGTTAAGTTCAGAAAAATCACACTAATTTACTGTAATGCAGGCTTTAAAACCAGGAAGAAGAAAAAAAACACTTACGGTATGTGATATAACAATATTACAATTTCCTAAATTAAAGACAATATCTAGTCTCATATCATGATATCAATATAATATTGATATATTGCCCGGCCCTAGTTTGAAACAAACACCAAACCCTTAAAAATCTGGCTTTTTGTGGTGTAAAAACGAGTGCCTGCAGGACGTCATCCTGGGACAGACTATCTTTTCAAAATCCCTATCATTTACATGAAAAGAACTTCCCAGTTTATTGTCACACCATTTGCAACCACCTAATTTTGATAGTTTTAGTAAACAACAGCCTATATGAATTTAGTTTGCCTCAATCAATGGAACACACGGTATTTGTATTCTACCTACAACACTGTGACTGTCATGCACAGGTGCATCCATAAACCAAGCCATGGCCTTAGAGAAACTTGGAATTCCCTACACTTACACTCATGGATCAAATTAGTATACAAAATACTGCTTAAGGTTTAGCTTGTCCACAGAATTGCAAATAAAAGTGTGCAGAAACGCACTCCTATTAATAATGTAGGTGTGAAGCCTCAGTGGCCTCAGGATACTGCAATTCATTAGCATATCCTTGCATCCTGAATATGAAGTAGAGACAAATCAGGCTCCAGCAATCTTTTACAGTTGGCAAAATGAAGAACTCAGAGCAACCGGTTTTAAATTAACTTTCAAGTGTCTTGTATCCATGTATCTACTTTTATATATACATTTTATGTACACATTTTATGGTTTTATGTTGGAGAATGGATGTTTTTAAACTAGTACTTTTTTGAGGAAACCTAACATGCAAGACACTATAAATGATCTACTAGTACAGGACCAAAGACATGACAAAGATGTTTTCATGAATTTGATTAGTTGATTAACTGTTTACCCCAATAAAAAATGAAAAAAATATATCATCACAAGTTCTGGGAACACTAAATCATGTCCTGTTTCCCCTCAACAACAGTCCGAAAACAAAAAAAGATAGTCAACTTAAAATAATATAAAACTGAGAAAAGCAGCAAATCACCACATTTAAAAAGATAGAATCAGTGAAGATTTGGCATTACGCTTGACTAAAAATCTGAAAGAGAATTCATTGATTGTCAAAATTGTTGCAGATTGCGAACCAATCGAGTATTCGACTAACGTTAATTGTTTCAGCTCTGATTTGCAAGGTAACATTTGTGAATGAATATATCTACAGAACTGATATGCACCCGATTAGCCAATTAATAATCGCAACATGAGAGGGAGTGTCGGTAGGTACATATCACAAACCTAACGTTAACTAATAAACACAGTTATGCAGACATTCTCCTAAAAAGCTAACCTGGCCAATTGGTTACTTTATAAAAGTTTGAAGAAAAAATATAACTGGACCATTAAGGTAGAAAGCAAGAGTTCAGTATGTTCACTTTGTTGGGAAGGCAACTCAAGGTACCGCTCACGGTTAACGTTACCCAAACAGCCTTGAATCCATGTCACTGGGAACAAAAAAAGTGCTTGAGATAGAGATTTCGGTGCTAAATGTAGGTTAATCCGTTGCATTTATTTAACGTTACAGTAGGTTGAGTTAACGTTGCTCCACGTTCACTCCATGTGACTGTGGCGACGAGTTTGGTAGCTGTGGGTCGCTCTTCCTTCCAACTGCTCCAAGTTACCAAAAGGAAAACTCCGCTCTAGTTATGGTGTTGTAAAGCTAACCTAATTTATCAGCCATTTCCCAAGTAACGTTACCAAGAGAGAATGGTTCAAAAACTGGGTGAGGAAACAATTTACGCCAGCCAGGACGAACGTTAAACCAACCGCATCCCATACTTTCTTTTAGCTCTTGAAAAGATTCCCAAAACACCAATATCACTCACGTTGAGTCGTTCAAGGGGACGTCCGAGAGGTTTGTGTTAACTTTACCGGCGGGAGAAGCTGTTCACAGTCGGTGAATAATCCGTTATTTCAGTTGTAGAGCTAAGAGTAGTTACTGTTACTGGGGTTTTTTTTTTCGCTCCTTCCTATCTCCCCCTTCTCCCTCTCCCCTCGCCTGTGTTCTGGTTCCTGCTTCCCCTCTCCACATCCAGCATTCCAATATGGCCGCTGCAGGGATATACACACGCACACACACACACACACACACACACACACGCACGCACGTACGTACGTACGCACCCACACGCACACACACACACACGGAGAGAGAGATGTTAATGTTGTGTCAATGTTCATAATACTGTTTATTGTGTGTTGTGTTGAAAAAATGAGAGAGAGAAAACTGCTCCCTTTGAGAAAAGCCTTGCTTGAGACACAGCAAACAGCAACCCATGAATGAATGAATGGATAGCCCACTTTACCGGCATTTATACTATAGTAAGAGCAGTAGTAGCCTAGTCTATCTATTGCAGTAGTAGTTACTGTCCACTGTATTTGGTCGATTAGGTCTACGCAAACAGCATCGGTAGCCTACTCGAGGAAAAATAGCAACAGTGAAGAAAGAGTCATAGGCTACATTCAAAAGTCTTGTCTAAACTAAGCCTAATAATTCTTCAGTTGATGTATAGCCTACAGTAGGCCTATCACAAGCCTATTTTGTATTCATAATCTGAATTATAATCTACGAAGTAGGCCTACTTGGCCCTAGCCTAAAGTAGGCCTTGTAAATATTATATCAAAGCTCGTTGAATTATAAATTGAATTGCATACCTTGTAGCTGGTTTGACATTCCTAATTGTTCATTAGTAATCTCAATGCCAGGTGTTATATTGTGCAAGGGAATACAGTTTATATCGGCAAGTAGGCTATGTGCGCCCTTCTGTGCACACGTCCAAAGACGACATCTGGTGGTCACTACTTGTTATTGCCGTTTATTTGAGTTTACACATTGCCCTGAGGGTGTGTATGGATTTCCACATACCGGTATTTAGCAATATTGCCATTTTTATGTTCCCTGGTGCACGAGTTGGATTAAGTGTGAAGTGACTTTAGTCAGATTCCTCCAGGAATGTCAGATGAATAGAGTCAGGTTTAGTGTGGACTTCTTCAAAAGGCAACTTGTCTTTCAGAACAAATCCGGATTGTCCCCAAAGTTGGGAGCATCAGACAAGTCATTAAGCCAGTGCCACACTGAGGGAATTTTCAGTGCTGGAGCAGGACTTTCTTTGCAGTTATAAAGCCATGTGCAATACGGCTTCCTTATTGGTTTGACAGGATGATCAGATTTGGGTCTGGATAACATTTCAGAACTACCACTTTGGAAAATATGTTGAAAATGTCCTCCAGTAGCCTACTTGGCCAAGCAATGTATCAAGGTCCCTTTTGCAGAATTACACCTATCACAATGTGATGATACCTTAGGCAAATGATGTGGAGTTTCCAGTAATACAGACTATGCAGCACCTCAATTGAATAGAGAATTTCTTGGCGTTTCTGTGGAACCGTTCTATATTGAAAAAGACAGCAAAACAACCCATTCACACTGTCTACATGTTTCAGATGCTCTTTTTCATCTTTTTTGTTAGACTTCATATACGTAAAAACTGACTGCCGTGACCCGGATTCGAACCGGGGTTGCTGCGGCCACAACGCAGAGTACTAACCTCTATACGATCACGGCTGGCCACCGCTTCTGCCGAGGTGATGCAGTCTCACATGCATCACAGGTTGAGAATAAACTGAATTAAAGCACATTCTCTGAATTATTGGCCTACGTTAAAAATGACCGGTTTACAGCCAGCACCTAGCTAAACCTAATACCGTCTAATGCAACAGTCTTTAAATAAATAGATAGAGCAGCTTATTGGTCATTGCTGCACCACTACACGATCACAGCTGGCCATCTGTCCCGGGGGCAGCCACAAGAACTTAGGCCTACAGGTAGGCATATGGCCTATAGGCTATTGATGCTTATTATTCCCCTTTTCTCTTATGAACTAAAGGCTATTGTTTTGGCACTATAGTACACTGATAGGAACCTAGAACAAATACTGACTGGAGGCGACTGGGTGAGCAAACTCGATTCTGATTTAGGCTAGATAAATACGAGCAAAAAATAACTGAGTGAGTTTTTGCACAACCAACTAGAAAGCTAAGTAGACGTTAGTAGCCTAGAAGTATAGGCCTATTAGTAGTAGTAATGTTTTTAGCTTTCATGCTGAGATTAAATTTAGTTTGTACAATGCAAATTATTGTATTTATGTTCTTTATGTCAATTCAATTCCATCAAATGTAACTGAATTGTCATTAACTTATCTCAACTGTGATGCTAACTCAGGATGAGATATGAACAGATTGTCGCTTCTCATTCACTTTTTAAAATGTAAGTTCGGTTACTTCAAAATGCAAATGCATTCTTTGTATCCAATTCGTAATTGCATATTTTAAGTTTAACCTATCATATAAACCCTTTCTCATAGCCTCTCTCTCTCTCGCTCTCGCTCTCGCTCTCTCTCTCTCTCACAGAATTTAAAAAGGTGTGTTACATTTACCTTACTCAGCACTTTATCGCTAGATAAACCTGCTCAACCACTGTGTCATAGGGTTAGGGCTAGTCACATTTAATTAGCACAGGTGTGAACAAAGCAAATAAAAAAGTAGACGACACAATAGCAAGTCAGCAAGAACACAAGTCATATCTGTCATTTAGGGAGAAAACCTATTATTAAATATTTATAGATTTTGTAAAAAAAAAAAAAAAAAAAACTTAATTTCTATTAAATTCTTTCAATTCTTAATTTCACATATTCCCATCAATATAAACTATAGGTGTGGAACATCATATTTGCAGACAGACAGAGATTACCTTATTATTACATAATATAATGTAACGTAATAAACAGTTTACATGTAAAGACTGACATCACATGTGCTTTGTGACTGTCTCTGTAGTCTACCTTAATCTGAAACCAGCCACACTTTCACAATCCCTGTTTCTAATCTGCAGATAGTAGTTTTAAAGAGCAAATTGGAGCACATTCTCTCTCCCATACACATATGTTGCTTAAAAAAAAAAAATCCCTATTTAAATGTAGGCCTATTTAAAAACTTCCATATAAAACATCACAGCTAGCCCATATCATTTTGTTATATAGGGGGCTAACGTTACAGGGATTTATTTGGTAATTCAATCGGTTATTAGCCTACTGTTAAAAAAATCGCATGAAATGTAGGCTATTTTATTGGTCTTTGCATATAGCAGTACACGAAACAGACAATAGATGGCGCCATGGTACTCTTTGCCCAGCTCCCGGAATTGTAAAAGAAAAAAAAAAGCTTTTATTTTGAAATTTGGGGAGTCCAAATGGAAGTGGCGCTGCCTTTAGTTTGACAGACCAGCGGTGCACCCACACCACGCCACACACGGCTCAATCACGGCACACAGTAGGCGTTACTGAAGCGTCAAGTTGTATTCACAGTGTATATGGTTTAGACTTGATAACAGATTTATGACTCGGGCTAACTTTAGCTAGCTACCGTCTCGTCAGTGTGACTTCACCTTCTGTCCAGTGGAAATGATCGAGTAATTTAAGGTCAGTCTTTTTTAACGTTAGCGTTTACATTAGCTAAGTAAGACTCTTGCTGGACTATGGTCTTAACAAGTTAGTTTTCATTAACTTTACGGTCATTTCAGTTGTCAGTTATAAAATCTTCTAACGTTAACCTTACATTTGGTGACAGGCAGCTTGTTTTGCTGATTTTGTGAAAATAACCGGTAACGTTGTCCTAACATGTTACGCAGCGTTTATAACTTTACGTGGTGAACTTAAGGGAAGTGTCTTTGTCACCACCTTCTAAGGGAAGTGTCACAACCACGTTTCACGCATTTCAAAACAATGAAACGATTTGTAATAAAAAACGAGTGACTGAGCTCACAGCTTTAGAGCACGGTTACGAAGTTAAGTAAAAAGAAGAAACAAAACAGTAAAACATTTTAAAGGCTGTTGATAATAGAGACCACATTCATTTCCTACTGCATCCATTTGTTTGTTTTGTCCTCTGGTTCCGGTCATGGATTATTACTTTTATCACAAACCAGCCAAAGCCTTTTTGGCTTGTTGGTTTATGCCAATTAAAGAGATATGGCCCCCATTTTAAGAGTTGCCCTTTTTCCTGTGTCCCATAGCAGCTCAGTCAGTAACACTTGCAAACTTGCACTGCTTTGTTTGGGATTTCACTGCCATGTGAAGTCAGAGGCTGTTCATTGATGACACATTTCCAACATAAATTGTGTTTAATGTTCAAAAAGTTCCCGGGGAAGACCCCCCCCCCCCCACACACATATTTTTTGGATTGGGACTGTGCCATTTAGGGACGTAACGATTACCTGTCTAACGGTAAACTACAATAAAAATGTTGATGATAACAATTACCGTTTTAATTTAAAATATCATTATTACCACGGTGTGGAAACCGTGTGTTAGTCCTTTCCAGCTTCATTTCAGTCTCCTTAAGTTGCTGCGCAGGCGCACTGCGTGGCCTACAATGTGCGTTTTTTGAAGTTGGAATCATGATGGAAGGAGGAGATGACAGCGCTCAGGACATTTATCAGCCCTCTAAGAGGACTGAAGCATGAGCATATTTTGATTATTATTAGAATGCCGAAGGACAGTTGAGTGAAGATAGTTATCATGTTTGCAGAACGTACAAGTACAAATTGCAGCTATAGGCATTAAACACTCTTTTAAAAATACCGCGATAATACCGTGATAATTATGGTCACTATAACCGTGAGGTTAGACTTTCATACTGTTACATCTCTAGTGCCAATTTCCAATTTAAAAACTACATGGGATTTCTAAATTTTGAAAAGATTTTTGCAGGCTTACAAACAAGTTTGTCATTTCTCTTAAGCACTTCAATTTTGGAAGAAGCCTTCTTCCAAACATCTTTTTAGTTCTATAAAGTGTTTACCAGCTACTGATTGGGAAAGTTGTTGTCGGCTACATCAAAGCAGCTTCCTTTCGGAAATATATGAAGACAAACTTGTTTGTTAGAGCTCCTGGACAGCCTCTGCATGGAGGCTGCCTTCAGTATGATACACTCACCACTCAAGTCTCATATTATTGTTAGGCATAGTAGAGTTATTTAATTTTGTTGTTTTTCAAGTGGAATCTTTGTAAACAATTTGGAATAAAGAAATAAAGTACAATCTTTTATTCCGAAATATGAACATACAGTAGATTCTGGCATTTATCCTCCTTCTGTCTGCTTTTTATTGTTTGTTTGTGTACGTTTATGTGTGTGTGTGTGTGTGTGTGCAAGAAACTGTCTTGCCAGTGGTTATAAAACTGCTAGGATGGTGGACATTGGTTGAGTTTATGAGAAGTGTAAGACAAACTCCAGGGTTTCAGGGAATAAATGACTTAAGTGTGTGTGTGTGTGTGTTTCCGTTTCCGTGACACAGCAGGGTAGTTAGTCAGAAGCTGAAATGGCCTGAAGACTGAAAGAAAGAAAGCAAGCAAGTGTGTCAAAGGTAAAGAAAAAAAAGAAAATGGCCAAGCAGAAAAGGGGGCAAAAGGAGAGAACAGATATAGGCTGAAAGAAGAAGTGATAATTTAGATAAAAGGGGAAAAGCAGGGAGATGAGATAAGGGTAGCGAGGAGGAAAGTTGAACGACATCAAAGAAAAATGCTGAGAAAAAAAGGAAGATTTAACAGGGTGTAGCTCCTTAGGTTGTTCCTGTAGCTTCCCCTAATGAAAGAATTTAAAATACACTCAAAAGAATATATTTGGAACTCGACAGGTGGATGAAGGGGCACTTGGGCTCATCTGAAAGGGCTGTCAGTTATACAAAAAGATTATCAAAAGTAATCAAAATAATACGTGACTTTGTTTTTATCATAATAAAGCAGTTCCTCTCAAGACCATGCTCACAAAGCAGCTTCAGTGTTTTCCTCTTTGTTCACTTTCCGGTGCAAGTTATAACTTCTCTTCTGTGATTCCGATGACAAAACTGGTTTACTGCCCCAGTGACCAAACCCGAACATCTGCTGTGTGTGTATGTGAGGGGGAGTTAGATGTTATATGTGTGCATGTGTTGGCACACATAGAGGAAGTTTTGGTTTTTATTTAGCTAATGATATATTTGGCAAATTAGATTGCTCAGTATTGCTCAAGTTTTGTCATTTTGAAAACTTGAACTCAGATGAGATTAGCATCTGGTTCGGGAGTGTTTCTTGAGTCATGGCCAACATATGAAATCTTTGAACCATAACCATTACTCCTTCTACCATTGTCATCATCAGTTATAATAATAGATTAATATAATAATTAATGAATTATATCAGGGTGGGTGATATCGATTAAGTCATGTATCCCAGTATACATCATTTAATTAATATACATCACGATATAGTAAATTATTTGGAAATTCACAGGAACCTGCTGAAAACCAGTTTTTAAACTGAGTCAGGCCTGTTTACATTGTAATGTAATGTTACTTTTAACTTTCCTGTATAATAAATATGAATGAATAAATGACTGAAATTATCTGGAAATTCGATTGAGAAATGCTTTACAGGTAAAATAACCAGATCGGATTGTTTGTTTTTGGATCGTATTTGTAAATTATATACCTCAATAATAGAAAAGGGAACTCAATTGTACTTCTTAAATTTGCAACATTTCCTGCAACAATACCTAATAGAGCCAGAGATATTGCAGGGATATCCACCTCAGTACAAACGGTTTAGAAAAATAGCTGGTGGGGGTCGACCCATTTATGCGATGATGAACTTTGTGTGTGTTTCCTTCAGTGTGTGTGATGGCAGAGCTCCCGTCTGGACTGCTGGAGGCATGTGTCGTGGTTGGAGCGCCCAGTGATAAGCTTCGAGATATATGCCAGGTATTTCTACTAGGGGTGCATGATTAATTGACTCAATATTGTTATTTTAATATCACGTTGCGCAAGTGTCTTCCCGAGACCATTTTGCAGAGCTGCTTCGCTGCGTCCGGAGCTTAGCGCCTTCCAGGATGATAGTGATGAAATGAGCAGTTTTTTTTCTATCAAAGAATGTATCTGTGGTGTAGCCAGGTCTGGCAATGCAAGACTGCCAAACTTATAAGCCTTAATACTTCTAAACTTTCACAGCTTCAACAGCAGAGTAAGTTAAACGAAATCCTTCTGCTGGAAGCTGAGGTACTGCAGGTCCATGCCCCGCCATTTGTTTCCAAGGAAACCAACTCCAGTCAGTTGATTGGACCAGCTTTCAGTCGTGTCCAAAGGAGGAAGAGCTTCATCAAAAAGGTAAACACACTTTTTTTTTAAAACTGTAAATTGATATGTTAATAGCCAATGTGAAACAGTTTTTGAAAAATGAAGTCCTTTCTGCTTTGTCTTTCTAACACCTTACACATGGATAAAGGATTGATCTTTCAGATTACATTCAGCAGGCTTCTTTTTTGATCACATTCAGAAATAAAATCTTTTTTTTGCTGTTGTTTCTGTTTGTTTTTCAGAAGAGGCGAGATCGTGCTGCAGAGGTATCGCCTAATGGAGAAACAACCAATCGTCCTGAAGCGTCCTCAGCGACAGAGGACATCAGTGTTCCAAAGGATCTGGACCTCATCGCCTTGCCACAGCTCTGTTTCCCTGGTATTGTGTGTTTTCTCTGTGGCAAACGTAGCATTTCCATGTTTCTAATTCAATAAGACAATGGTAAAAAAATATATTTGACCTGTAAAAAAAAAAAAAAACAGCCGGTTAGCTCGGTAAGATCAACATGTTTTTTGGCATATTGTCAGGCTGGCATCAGAACAACTAAAGTTCCAGACCATAATCTTGAGTTGCACTCTTTCTATGCTGGCTCAGTAGCTCCCTTCATGGATCCCTATCCTGCTACAATGTGGATTAAGCATTAAAACCACCCACTACTTTGCAGACTTGCATTAATTACTTTCTTACTTGTATTATAATGTATTAATAATGCATAATAATTATATTATAATGACCAGTTGTTATTGCGACTTGGATGTGGATTTGAATCTCCTTTTATAACATCAATGTAACATGCAGCTTGACTCTGCTTGAGACTTCTTGCTTTCCATTGTATAGGTGGTCTTCAGTTAGCCAATGAGCAGAGAGAAGACAGTTATCACTTCCTTGTGTTTACCGACCTTTTTGGGAACCGAACACATGGAGTTGTGGTGCAGTACTACAGAGCTGTACAGGTACAAACCACACACACACACACAGACACACACACACACACACACACACACACTCAAAAACACAAATTCCATGAATGCAGATTGTTTCTCATTGATTGTTAAATCTGTCAGTCCTGTCAGGAAGGTGCTGTCCAGAATGGCCACAGGTGGAATTCATCAAAGTCCCGCCTCTATACACCTTTTGCTATATGCGTCATCTCTAAGTTCCCCTACTACAATGCTCTGAAAGACTGCTTGTCATGGTAATAGTTGATATTACATACATACAGCTGATGGATAACCCGATCTTGGTCAAGGGGATTTGGTGACCAATGAAACATGTCTCTGTCTCCCACCCCCGACTCCATCTTCTCAGTCTCCTGGTCCAGTTGCGGCCTGCAAGACAAGCTGACTTTGAGGAGACCATAAAGGAATTTTCAGCCAAGCTGTCCCTGGTCCCTTTACCACCTCCTGGACAGCTACATGTGGTCAGAAAACACTATGTCTCTCTCTGTCTCACAGATCTTCTCTTTGCCTCACTGCATCTGTATTTGTCTCTCTGTGCGACTAATTTCAATTGCTAGATCTTTACAGCAAATATATGTTTGTGTTTCTGTGTGTTAGTCCTTCAACCTCCGTCCCCTCAACGTGATTCTCCCATCAAGGGAGGATCAGAACAGCCCTGTTATCGACATTGACCTACATCTTCCTTTCCTCTGTTTCACGCATACAACACTGCTCCAGGTAATGCAGTACAAAGACACTGCCATTGCATATAAACACAAGAGGATGTAAATAAAGTGATGTAAAATATATGTATTTAGTCATATGAATGCACTTTAATTGTGCATATGGGTAATTATTTGGAAAAGTAAGAGGTGAAGGGAGGTATAGGAAGGTCCTTCCATTCTTAAAGTGCATCCTAAATATTAAAAATGAGAAAAATGTTCAGTTAAACGTATGAGGACTTCTTTTCTAGGTGCTGTCCTGCCTTCTTCAAGAACAGAGGCTTGTGTTATTCTCTGCTGACTGGGCCAGACTCACTTTGGTTGCAGAGAGTTTGCTGTTATACCTGCAGGTCAGTGGAGAAGGGACCTTGTGTGTTACAGTTGCAGAATTTTTTAAATTTTTACTATAGTCTTAAACTTCCTGCAGCATCCCCCTTATCCATATTTTAATTTGTCTCCTGTTCCTTCCAGCCTCTTTCCTGGCAGCAGCCCTATGTTCCTGTCTTGGCAAGAGGAATGCTGGACTTCCTCATGGCTCCTACAGCCTTCCTCATGGGCTGTCACATCAGTCATTTTGATGAGGTTGCTGCCGTGAGTGCAATCATTAACTGTCTCTACAGACTCTTATCAGCATCAAGGATTACAGTCTTGAACTTCTTGCTAGTGGAATCAATTTGATAAATACATATTGCTTCAACTCTGCCCTATAATATCTTGGCCATTTCTCATATAGTTAATCAGTTTTATCATAAGGAAGCATTGTGTAAATTGCTACCGTAAAATTCAAATGACCCATCTTTTTGTCTGGTATGAGCTCACATACGTATAGGATTTAACAATAGCCGATTTTCAACTGCATTCATCTTTATTTAGTGTCTAACAGAAGCTTAGTTCCCATATTTAACAGTAGCTGTCTGTTAGTCTAACAGAGCAGGGACAGTCAGACTGTGTTGTAATGAATTGTCGCCATTGTACCTAGTGTGTGTGTGTGTGTGTGTGTGTGTGTGTGTGTGTGTGTGCGTGTGCGTGTGTGCGTGTGCGTGTGTGTGTGCGCGCGCGCGTGTGTGTGTGTGCATATAGGAGACAGAGGAACTAATTCTTGTGAATGTTGATGATGGCGTCATTCTGTCGTCGTGGTCTGAAACCATTGACCTACCAGCTATCCCTCTGGCTGCAGCTGAGAGCTTTATGTCAAGGTGACACACACACACACTTTGCTTAACAGTGTACCACCACTTTATGGTGCCGAATATAGCCTTACTAGAAATCATTTTTGAACTGGATACTGCATTTGAGCTTCGGCTTGTATCAAAGCTGGAACAGATTTGGAACTAAAATTAAATCTACCGCCTAAATACCTGCTAAATCAAATTACAAATGTAATACAGTTAAAATGACTTGAATAAAAGGCCTGTAAGGACGTTCTGGATTATCCGATTCTCAGTGTCCATACTTGGTGTCTGTGTCTAGGGCAGAGTGTCTCCAGCTTCACTATGATTTGGAGCTGTGCCACCTTGGAGCGGGCACTGATGCCAATGCCCTGCGATGCCAGCGCAGAGAATGGCAGACGCAATGCAACGCACAGATACAAAACATCACCCTGGAACTAGTGGTCAACATCTTCAGGTAACACTCTTTGCGTGTCCTGCACACAGCCATGCTTTTTTACAATTAGTATGCAAAGGAAGTGGACAGTTGGTATAAGTGTACAACACATTAAGATATATTATAGACTAATCTCAGTCAGAATAGTATGTTTTGTCTAACTTTCCAGTGTCTATCTGTTGTTGTTTTTTAGAGGCGTCCAGGATTTTCTAAACCATGAACACAGAGTATTTAACAGTGAGGAGTTTCTGAGGACCAGGGAGCCAGCAGACCAGTCCTTTTACAAGAAGGTACTCTCACATATTTACACCAACAGACATACACACAAGCACAAACAAACTAACATTCTGTTCTGCTTGCGTCTCTTTGTTGTTGTCTCCAGGTGTTAGAAACTCATATCTTCCACTCATTCCTGCGAGACAGGCTGAACAGGAAACGGGACACCTTTAGCCACATGGAGCAAAACACACGTAACCATGCACACAGGTATGATGGGATGTTATAACTGAGAGACAGAGGTAGTAACCTGGCAACACTGAGGGAATAAAAGTGCAAGCTAAATAGAAAATAGTAGTTTGTTGCACAATTAAAACAAGAATATTTTGAAATGTACATGTAAATACATTTTCAGGTTGGGCCTGCCCTTAGCCAGATTTCAGGGCTGCCCCAAAGTTCTTATACCCGCAAAACTGGGTAAAACTAAGACAATAAGGTCAAAAGCTATCTATTAAGTTTTAAACTGTTGGACAGAAACAACACATGGCCTTTTAACCACCAAGTAATTAATCTCTTGTTTGAGAAAATAATTGGCAGATTAATAGCTGATGAAAATAATCAGTAGTTGCGGCCCTAAAACAAACCAAAACACAGCTTTCATTTAGTTCTAATGCATTTCCATCCATAGGTGTTGAGAGAGTGAGAAATGCACACCGTGTAGAAGACATACTAATGTGCTTTTAAACATGTAAATCCTGTACAAAAACAAAACATAAAACATCTGGGTTCTTTTCACAGTACGTCCCCTAATAAACGAAAATGAAATAACCTTTATATAATGGCATAAATATTAACACAAATCATGATTAAAGCTGCTTAAAACTAACTAATGTGCCCCCTTCCCGTCTCCTTCTCTTCTTTCTACAGGAATCGTGCAATGACAGAGTCTCCTCGGCGTCCTCTCATGTCTGATCTGTCCAGGACTGGCTACAGCAGCTACGCCAGCCCTAATGACAGACTGAGCAAGCGGCTGGGAGCCAGCCTGCCTAACCTGGATCAACCTGCCAATGACTCTGTGACTACCATCAGCTCCAACCGACCAGCCTCCCTCAGGAAGATTACTTCTGACGTTGGTCAGTACTGATGGAGGAAATGGAATAATGGAGAGTGGAAGTCAATTAAGAGTCAAACATTTTCTAATGTCCTGTGCCACCTTCCAGGGTTGAAGTTTCCTCGGAAAGCGGTGAAGGTTTTCCGCCTCCCAGAGTTCCCTCCTCCACTGGCCTATCATTACGTCCAGAACTATTATTCTGACATGGTTTCTTCCCTGGGGAAGGCTATTAACGCTACATCCCCTAACGAGTCTGCTCTGCTGGCCAGGTACTGTGAAAAGACAAAACTGATCGAGTCTGGAAAATATTTATTCACATTTTATTGTTTAGGTGAAAAAACAACTTTCAGTATTTATTATCTTAATGGTCTTTGGTCTTTAAAGAACTGCTGCTACATTATTTTAAGGTTTCTGGCGTAGTATTTGTGTGTGATTCAATCAGATTAAAAGCAACACTAGAGAACTTTTTGTAACTTAAAATAGTGTTTCCAAATTCGTTTCAGTGGTTCACCAACTCGTAACAGGCTGAACGGCACTTCTGCATTCGCTTTGTGAATGGTGAAATGGTGATAGGTGTACACCGAGCCCAATGCATGCTGGTTAGATTTGTGTCCTGTGACTTGATCCCAACTTGCTCTGACGTCATGCACACGTAGGCAATGATAACCTTACGAGATCAAGACGGCCAGAGTTCTGGGACGCAGGCACCTCAGTAGCTTTTTCACTGACTGCAAGACCGAGGCGGACCCAGAGCATGCTGGGAAACGCCGGCCTCTCAGCTGATTTAACTGCTGAGTGGTTCAGAATCAACTCAACATGATGGCGTTTTATATAAACTTTTTATTGATTTTTATTTGGAGGGATTTTAACAGCCATTTGTCTGATTTAAAGGCTTATCACATGTTGTGTGGCTGATAATGACGTTTAGAAGTCAGAGAGACTAAATCCGTTCATATTACAGATCATTTACAGTTTGTTGTTAATTAAAATCAGCAACAGATCGCATGTAGAGCATTTTGAAAGCTACTCTGTCATAATTAAAACAACTGGAGACTGTGTACAAGCTGATAAATGGGTCTGATAACATTTTATGAAATGAAAATCGGACAACAGTGTTTCTGTCACTTTAGTTTTGAAGGCTGCTTGAAACGGCTGGAAGCTGTCCAAATGAGTCTTTTTGTCACCGCCCCCAGCTGCTGCCTTCTGCTCTCGTCCACTTTACAGGCGAGGCGCAGTTCATCTCAAACGAGCCCATTGAAAACTCAGATGGGCCGATCTGGAATCTGCCACTTATGAGGTCATATGGGGAAGGGTTACCTCCCCTTTCTCTGCTTTGCCAGCCCAGAGAATTTGGCCCGCCCTTAAGAAAGAGAGAAACATTATGGCTTGCAAACAAGCAAAGCATGGCAGTTGGTCAAGGCCACACCCCCTACCCTCCACCTTGACCTTCTCCCTCTTTCTTTCTTACCAGGTTCCACTACCTGCGAGGTTTGGTAAACACTGTGTCCAACAGGCGTCTGGATGCACTGGAGGATTTCCAGAGTCTCTATAAGACTGACTCAGATATCTTCCCTTCTCAGATGGTTAAGTCCCTGGTTGACTCTCTGCCAGAAGTTGAACGGTTACAGGTCAGTCCGTCATGAATGAGGACACTGTGTTGGACTCTTAAACTGTGACATGGTGTTGGAAAAACTGTAACCTGGATTCACTTCAGTTTGTTGCAACAAGTGCGCCTGGTTTATGTTGGTCACGTTGAGTTTAAGAAATTATGTTATGTACAACACATGAAATGTCTTCTGGCAAGAAACCCCATTAACTCAAGAATTTTTTTTTATCTAATTGTTATCAATAACTCAATTAATCTCTGAGCTGTATCAGAAGGTCTGTGATTGAATAGCACTGGAAAAATTAATTGACAGAATCTCTCGACAGGCGGACAGACGGCCAGAACTGAAACGACTCATCGGTCAGGTCAAGAGGGACCAGGAGCGGGAACGTGCTCGCAATGGCAACTGGCACGAAGAAGATGCTGTGAAGCGTTTCCAGCTGCCGAAAAAATACATGCAGCTGGGGGAGTTTGTGAAATGTATCCAGGAGTCTGGCATCGTAAAAGACCAAGGAACCATACATAGACTTTTTGACGCTTTAACTGTGGGTAAGTAGTGTAGTATACTTTATATGCATACATGTATGTGTGAATTTGTACTGTGAAATTACATATTATGTATTGTAAATTCACATTTTTGAGTGCAGCTCAGGCCTTTTTCTTCTCTTTCAATCAAACAGGCTGTCCTGCAAAAAATTTCTCACAAACTTGAAATTGCTGCCTCTGCCTACACACACACACACACACACACACACACACTTATACACAAAAATATTCCACTATATCCCTAACTACTTCCCCCTCTTTCCAGGCAAACTTTCTCAGGTTAATCATTACCGGTCCTCTTCTTGAAGAATTTGTCATGCAGCGGACTTTGTCGTTGTAGCTGTAACCAGGGCTCCAGTAGTCATTTACTGGTTTTAGCTGGTGGCTATTGGCAAATTTTGAAAGTTATATAGCATGATGCACTGACACAGTAAACAGACTTGAAAACATTCTAAACATTACGAGCAGCTGGTAGCAATTAGTGCCAGCCAGCATGAGAGACATGTAACAACATTCCTGTGATCTTAGATTGGCCATGTAAACGAGAAGAACAATATATTTGAGTCATAAGAGCTTTGGGCCAAGTAATTATATTTGTTTTTAATTTAAGATAAGAGCTAGGGGAGAATGGGCGTTTGGAGAGAGGAGATGAGGTACTTTTTCAAAAGCTGAGGATTTAGCCAAAATTGCATGTTGGAAATCATTCTTCAGGAAGCATGGTTGTAGTGAGAGCTAATCTTGCCTTCCACATTATGTTATTGGAAAAAGGGAAATTATGTCCTGTTTGGTGAGCTAACATCAAAATTTCCTTTTCTCTTTTGTACTGGAGAAATAGTGTTGGACGCCTGGTTATCAACATCCAACTGCAGAGTACTTGACTTCACATTTTCCTTTAATTTGACTCAAGTGACTCATTGTGATGGAATCTTAAGATAGATAGAGGTTAGCGGTTTTGGACAAAATTAAGACATTTTCCTGCTGTGGTTGTTTAAAGTCATGATGAAACTGAATTTACATTTGAGAATTTTGAAACAGAAAGGCTTTTTCTTTAAATTGTGTTGGTTGAGTACGGGGTGTGCACAGACTGTGTACTGTATAGTCATTGTTGTAATGAGGCGGATTAGACTGAGACAGAGCCTTGGCCTGGTCAGCTACCAGACGTTTGAATGTGAGTAAGTAAAGTTAATTCGTATAGCACATTTCACAGATAAAAATCGCAAAGGTCTTCACAGTAAAATGTAATACAATTAGTGCTGCCAGTTAAACGCGTTATTAACGGTGTTAACTCAAACCCATTTTAACGGCGTCAATTTTTTTAACAATAGATTAACGTTCTTTTTGGCCTAGCAAACTTTGGAGTTTTTTCACATGCTGTTGCAACAACTAGTAACATTAGAAAATGCACGCCGCACACACTTGTTTGGGCTTGCGAGCTGGCCAGAGAGTAGTAACCAGTGATGTAGTGGAGGCTAAACGCACGTAAACGCCGTTTATGCACCTCTCCAAATTTGGAAATGGCGGTTACCCACTCCAAAGTGCGTTTATCCACCTCTGAATAGCATCGTCCCAAAGCCATTCTAAATTAAGCTTATGGTGTTTAGTTTGTTCGTTATTAGTTCATAGGTTGTTAAAACTAAGACGAATCTATCATATTGCGCTGCATTACTGTCATGTGGGACCAATCTCTTTGGTGTTTGGGGGTTCGACGCCCCAACGTCGCCTTCCAGGTAGCGCTGTGGAAGGTACTAGGATTGGTCATGGTTGGGTGCCTTGAAGTCCCGGTCGCAGCGCTGCCTTGAAATCGACGTTAGGGGCTTAAAACATCAAGCAGTAAGCAGCAGTCAAAGATTCGTCAGTCACACATCTACATTAGGCTACAGTCTCATGTAGTAATGATGAATGGGTTTTAAAAATGGATTCCGTCATTTTTTTAAGTGCCGCCAAGACAGCAGCCCTCCTCCTCATGCCAGCAAACGTTCTCAAAAAGAAACCAAAATGAGTGAGTCGGAAAACAGGACTCAACTTAACGTTTCTGAGGTTAATTTGGTTAATGGCAGATTCATGCCACTGACTCAAAAAGCCACGGCACTATTACGTGAGCTACCCCTTTCAGACATGAAGTTGCAGGTCACCTAGCTACCTTTTCCAATAGTGAAATTCAGGATATATTGTCTGATAAATAACTGGATGTTATTTCTTCTTGGCCACTCAAAGTTAGTGACAAGAAGCTCCCTTTGCTAGTCAGCTAGTAGTTTGTTGTCGCTCTAGCTGTTCACGGTTTCGCAGGTAAGGTGAAATGTTCTATGGTAACGCGAGTGGACAAATCAGAAACGTTGCTGTTACGTTAGGATGTGGGTAATATAGTTTTTCTACGTAAGATAGTGGAAATTGTTTTTTATAATGTTACAAGGTTGATATCATACAGACTTCTAGCTCATAAGGAGCAGAAACTGGGTTTCTACCTTGGATGTTTAGCATTATGGCTGATAATCTAAATTCTTATGGAGAAAATCAATGGGATTTTTACTCATATATATATATATATATATATATATATATATATAACACACACACACAAAAAATACAAACAGAATTTATAGTTTACCCACCTCTTTTTTTACCACTACACCTCTGGTAGTAACGTTACGTTTTTAGTGGATGGCGAGCACGAGACAATGAAATGGATGCCAATAAGATTTGGAATGGACAGTTTACATTTTAATAGTTGCCAAATGGTTCCATTGACAAGACCAAAGTGATCTATGTGTTTTGTCGTTGTGAACTGAGCTATTGTTGCAGCACGTCCAGTCTGGAATACCAGTTGATGGCCAAGCACACAGCTGATATGAATTCTCCGCCCCCTCGTCAAGTTTTTTTCACCCTTTCATTGATGGACAGTGTTCCACTGTGTGAGAGATTATTTGCTCCAAGTGAGAATGTTACGTGTGAAATTGAACACTGTAGTAGCCTATGTGCCGATGTTATTTTCAATAAAAAAAAACATTTGCACAACGGGTGTATAAAGCTGTATCAAGTGAGAGATGTAGGGGTGTGAGCGAGTATGAAACCGAGCATTTCTATAAGTGTTGCTCAGTCAACCATTTCTTGGTAAATGAAAATCAATATGTAGTTTTTAAACTCAGTGTCACACGTCATATGGCTATGCTGACACCCAGTAAAACAGGATGCATAGTGTTGAGAAGTGTGTGGTTGTTTGTTGCAGGTCATCAGAAACAAGTTGGTCCAGAGCTGTTCAGAGTCTTCTACACCATCTGGAAAGAGACTGAGGCTGAGGCACAGGAGGTCTGTATGTAGGTTTTACTTGTAACACGCAACATCCACTGCAGTTCACATTCACAGTGTAATGGGGTAGTGTGAGATATAGATGGAAAATAAATCATGTTGTGTTCGTCAGCTGCTCATAATTGAAATTATTATATTTAGAATAGTTTTACACATATTTTGCCCGCCCGCGATTTGGATATTGCACTAGTCCATATTGCAATTACGATACAATTGCGATTAATTGTGAAGCCCTACGTATGAGTAAATTAAACGTATTAAGCGTGAGCAATGAACCAAACTATTTAATTGATTAATAATACCAATTGATTTTGTTCCTTAACTGCAAACTGAATGAGTATAATTTTTCCAACACTTTTCATCAAGAAAAACACCAAAAGACCATACAGATAGATTTAATGAATATATTTGATTTATACTTAATAATAACTAAAGGGTGTATGCAATTTTACAAATTGTGTTACTGTAGTAATGCATACATGTTATATTTTTTAACATCAAGGCCAATGAAGACCTATAATGAAAACCTATTTAGTTGAAAAGGTTTACCTGACCAATTCAGTCAGTACAAATCAGCTGTTTTTATGGGATTGTCAGGTGTGCTTGCCAGCGTCCGTCTTGGAGCACATTGAGCCCAGCGAGTGTGTCTTCAAGCTGTCCTCCTCTGTCAAGACGAGCCGCGGTGTGGGGAAGATCGCCATGACCCAGCGACGGCTCTTTCTGCTGACCGATGGACGACCGGGATACGTGGAGGTGGCACAGTACCGAGATTTGGAGGTGAGAAAGGGGAAAGGACAAAGGACCTTTTGAGTGACGTGATTGAGGCTCCGATGTATTTACAAATTAGATTAAAGTGAGCAGAAGAAATGTTACAAGGAGAGGTGAGGAGGGTTAAAGGTAGTGCTTTCAATAAGGCCTAGAGTAAAAAGACGGGTGGATTGAACAAGGCAGATATGCCTGTCTTTGTCTGGTTTCCTGTAGGAAGTGAAAGTTTCTTCGGCTCCTTTCTTGCTCCTGCGAATCCCCAGCCTGAAGCTGCGTGTTCAGGGCAGGAAAGAGACATTCGAGGCCAATTTGAAGACAGAGACTGAGCTATGGAACCTGATGGTCAAAGAGATGTGGGCCGGGCGCAACATGGCTGACCAACACAAGGTAAACCTGTGATTGAAGGGTGTATGTGTGGGCCAGTATGGAAGTATAGTGTATGTGTGGGGGAGGAGAAAAGGGGCTGAAATCAGAAAAGAGAGGAATAAATGCATGAAGGATAATTTGGGGAGTTATCATGTGCCTTTATTACTCATAACTTGCCTTTATCTAGGTGTGTGTGTGTGTGTGTGTGTGTGTGTGTGTGTGTGTGTGTGTGTGTGTGTGTGTGTGTGTGTGTGTGTGTGTGTGTGTGTGTGTGTGTGTGTGTGTGTGTGTGTGTGTGTGTGTGTGTGTGCGTCTCATTGTGAATCTCATTGACCTTTGGTAGGTGCGGTTGAAATTCCCTACTGCGAACATAAACAAAGACGGAGGGGAAATCAGATGTTGTAACTGTCTCACTCTCTTTTCTCACTTTTAGATGTCCTGTACTTCAGTATATTATGAGTGTACATTGATATCTAGCTTGTCCGACAGGCAGGATAAGGAGCAGTATTGTCAATAAATCTGGCAGCATCCCACCAAGATTCATTGGAACAAATTATACTTTCTGTTGTAACTCTGCCTCTTTTTGTAAGACCCTCAAAGATGTAGAATGCTCTTATCAATGCCTGTTTACATTTATAATTTACTCCATACCAAAGTTCACACCCTTAAATCACTTTCCAGACTTGCTTAAACACTATCACTTTTAAAGTAGACATCTTTCTTATGTTTAATATATATATATATATATATATATATATATATATATAATATAGTATAATTTTTTCTTTTTCTTTCAATATATCTAAACCTTTAGTCTCAGAGGCCACATCTCTTTAACTTTGCATCTAGAATTTTGTTATATGCCTCTTTTTTTTTTTTTTTATCACTTTTTATTAAATGTTTTGTCTACTTTTTTGCAAGGTGCTACATGTCAAGTTTAAATGTAATTGAAAATGGATCTTTTGTCCCCAGGACCCCCAGTACATGCAGCAGGCTCTGACCAACGCCTTGTTAATGGACGCAGTAGTGGGCAGCCTTCAGAGCAATAAGGCCATCTACGCTGCTTCAAAGCTGGCTCACTTTGACCGCATCAAGATGGAAGGTAGTGGTAATTAATGTAGATTCTGTAATGTTTTCTTTACTTTGCATACTAAAGACACCTATGACTAGTTTTGAAACTTTGTGTGTTCCTCGGTACATAATGACTCATCAGAGTTTTTTTTGCTGTTCGGGGTTTTACAGTTCATGCTTGTGCACTCACCACCTATAAAAATGTTTACTTACCCCTCTTTTAACAGTTGTTTGTGTGTCTGTAGTGCCAATGATGGTTCCCAAAACAACTGCAGAGACGCTGAAGCACAAAATTAACCCCTCGGTGGAGCTCGCTGCACCTCAGGCTGTAGATGTACTTCTATACACACCAGGTACAAACTGCAGCCAAGCAATCCAATCCCTTCAGGGTTCTTGTTATTACCCCAATGAATAGTCAGGTCTCTTTCGCTCTCTCTCTCTCTCTCTCTCTCTCTCTCTGGAGAGTTTCAACTGTGACACCAACACATGTTCACTGCTCTCTCTCTCTCTCTCTCTCTCTCTCTCTCTCTCTCGCTCTCTCTCTCTCTCTCTCTCTGTCTGTCTCTGTCGCTCTCTCTCAGTCACTTCAACATAACAAGACAGACGGTCATAAAGACAACAAACGGTCCTCCTCCGGTGTCCTTTACCGAAAAACTACAAAAGGAAGTCGGACCAAAATTTAGGAATGTAAAGGGAGGGAAGACTCTCCTCCAGGTTAAAATTGGCATAAATATACAGTTCCACCTTTCAAATGTCATCATGTGGAAGCGCAGAATAAGGAAGAGAATCCCATTTCTATCAAGGCTATAGTAAACCTATCAACATCAGGTGTGATGCTGTTCCTCTCTGGGCAAAATAGTAATACATACAGTAAACGTTTGGCCATGTTTCGGCCTGTAATTCCCCCACTCCACACGGGAGTAAAAGCAAGGAGAAGCTCACCTAGAATGTATTCATAGTAAAAGTAGCAGTGTGTATATGAGATCTAAAATGCTAAAATAATATAGGAACACAGTTAAAACTAAGATCAAGTAATGTAGAAAACCAAGCTTTATAAAATGAAATGCTCAAAGTTAATTACTGTTGTGTAGCCTCTGTGTACAGTCCTAAGACTTTATTATGCTGTGGGAGCCAGACTGGCGTGTTACGTGGCTGGATGACTGAGAGGGAACAGCTTTGCCTTCAGTGGACCGACCATCTGGGGCTACTTAGATGCCCGGCTGGTGGCATACTGATCCCAGCACGAACACACTCTAGCACACTCATACTCAGTGATGCCCACATATACAAATACTGTTTAGTTCTTCTATAGCAGTCAGCTCTCAGATTTCTGTTGGTGAGGAGAACAAATCTGGCTATTCAGATCCTTCTCTGCCTCTCTCTTTCTCACTCTGGTTTGTATATAGGTCAGTGAATTGAATTCCTGGCATATGGCCTGCTCACTCCTACTTTTCTCCCCGCCCCATCTCTCCCTCTTTTTCTTTCATTCTCCTCTCCACTCCCTCTCTATTTCTCTCTCCCTCCCCTCAATGTCCCACTCTTTCGCTCCTATGACATACAGGATGTAACTTTTTTTCTCTCTCGGCCAGCGATGCTTTTAAATAGCGCTGAATACATTGGAGGATATCTGACCGTTAGGTGAAGTCTGGGTGGAGTCCTGCTGCAGAAAAATTGTTTTGAACATGAAGGGTTTACATTCAAACTGTTGGCTGATATTCACATTTTTGTCTTGGCCCTCCTGAAAGAGTAAACACGGGTAGCTGTAGGTCACAAGTTTGTGATAAGGGACTGCCAAACAACTAATGAATACTGCGTGTGTGTGTTTCAGGTCAGTTATGGGTGTCTGTGAGCATGGGGAAGGTAATGGTGTTTGATGCCTCCAGCTGGTCCCTCACACACACCTGCCACGTTGGGAATGCAAGACTGGTAAACACACACACACACTCAATAGACTGTCTGGTGCTTAATGAAGTTGAGTTTGACATCCCTGGCCTAAATTAAGTTCTGGGGACATTATTTTACAAGTCCCTGATCGAGGGGGTAGTGCTTTCTGAAAGAACAGGAACTTTCCTGACTCATTTTAGAAAACGAGGAGAAAAAGAGAGAGCTCATCTAAGCTGCCACACTGAACTGCAGGTTGCAGAGTATGTTCACCCCTGCGATCACCACCGCCACCACCTCTCGTCCCGTCTTATTGCTTTTTTCAGACATCAGCGGCCTATTTTGTGTATAAAATGTGGTGGGAATGCAGATAAAAATGGGCTAAAGGAATCTTTTAGTTTCTTAAAAAGATGTACCTGGGACTAAAAGTCTCGGGAACTTTGGGTCAAAATGCAGCTTTAACTGAACTCACTTAGCGAGATGTTTGTTTGTTTCTTCACATGACTGAACATAATCAGCAGAAAATGCATGCCACTGACACATCAGATACAGATAAAACTTTTTTCCTCAGGTTTATTCCTGTACGCTTCCCTTCATCTTCAGACTTGCAGGCACATGTTTTGGGGAGTTTGCAGTGTGTTTTGAATAGTTTTGATTCCCCGTAAGACCAAAACACAGACCAATCTTTGACTTTCTTAACAAAATACGAACAAGTGAATGTTTGGTGGAGCGCCTTAAAGCTCTTTGGAGAATGTTCAAGGTAGATGAAGTGATGGACGAGTGTGAAGTTTTATGTGTCTGTGCTAATCACTGGCCTCTACTGCAAGCATGCAGGTCACAGTCACATGGACTATGTTAACCTACGTTCCAGTATGAGAGTGTTTTTTTTCCCACTAGGCTCAATATTACCATTTGCACACAGTTGTTTACTACTAGTCATGTGTTAAACACTTGCATTATGCTCTTACTTGTACAGTAATTACTTGAAGCATGACAGGTGATTAAGATGGCAACTATCGAACATATGGAACATTTTTAAATATGGGTGATACTATGTGTTGTTATTGTTTAAGTTTGAATCTGTAAAAACAGACTATGATGTAAGTAATGAGATTTAAGATGCTTAAAGGTTTTGTTCCTAACTTTTTTATCCTAATGAACGTTTTTTTTAATCCTACGTGTCCTCCTTGGCTACCAGCAACTGTGTGGAGGAGGGGTGGGGGCAGTGCGCGATCACAAAAGGCTGTATAATATGGACGTGCAGTATTGTTGTCATTACTCTGAATTCCTCATAGGGGGACAGAAACTACGCACTATAGCTATAAAATGTACTGGTGTTTAGAGCTCAGTGTGTTTAGTACTAGTAGCTACTGTAGTTTATTAGGCAATGCTACCACCTAGTGGAGAACTTAACTTTTGCTTTTAATTAATTTCCTTCCAACCTAAACTCAGCACGTTCTGTTTAACCCAAGCCCAATATAATTCTTATCACTGTGCATACCCTAATCTATTTGCAATCATACATACCTGCTACTCTTGAGAAAAGAAAAGGTGGCCAAGAGAACGTAGTACACTGCACCTGAAGAAAAAACAGAGCAAATTCACATGTACTGTATGTGTTTTTTCCAAGTTGCAATGCTTTGAGTGCTCTCGGTCACTGTAGAGAAATGTTTATCACATTTGCTTAAAGCCCAAGATGACCTCTTTAGATGTTTTGGTTTGTCCGACCATTAGTCCAAAACCCCAAAGTAATCAGTTTACGATCACATGAAAAAAAACAAGAAAAGCAACAAATCATTTTAATTACAAGCTTTAACCAGCAAATTTTTTTGTCAAAATAGTGTCCAATTCATTTTCTCTCAATTAACTAATTAATATTAATAATTTGTTATTGTTCTAAAGGAAACTAGTGTCACTGATGTTAATGCAGCTATAAATACTAGAAGAAGCTTGTAGACTACATATGAGCCCTTGTGGTGCCTCCATTCCAAAATATCAAAGGATTTTCTGTTACTCATTAAGAAATTGGCCCCAAAAGTTTCCAGATTTAGTCTCAAAACCTTCTCTCAAATCTGCAGACGCCCAGTTGTTACGTTCTCTCTGTTTTCAGAACTGCATGCTGGGAGTTGATAAGGACCAGATCTGGATGGGCTCTGAAGATTCAGTTATCTACATCATCAGCGTGGTGGCCATGGTCTGTAACAGACAGCTGACTGAACACAGGGCAGAGGTCACTGGACTGGCGCTTAACACAGACAAATACAGGTCAAATACACCAGACACACACATACACACACACACACACACACACACACACACACACACACACACACACACACACACACAGTTTTGAGCTGTAAAGCGGTGTTGTAACTTCACACCTTTTCTTTTTCATGCTTTTGAATTAAATTGTATTTAACTTCACTGAAGTGAGGCTTTAGTGCCTGCAACAGGTGTGTGTGTGTGTGTGTGTTTGTGTCTGTGTGAATCAAGTCTGCATCAGAGTGACATGTAAAGTATTCAAATGTTCTTTAGTCAGAAGGTGGCATACTCCTGCAGTGCAGAGGGAAGCGTCATGGTGTGGGACGTCGCGACACTACAGGTCAGTTTCAAACCAACGCTTTGTTACCTAATTCTCTTTAGAGTAGTAGTGGAGTAGAGTAGGAAATAAAACCATTTGCTGTATACTATCACAAAAAGGTCAAATTATATGAATGTTCACGGGTTTATTCAAGGACTACATTTTTTATTCAACCGTGTCCGATGAACACACGATCAGTCACTTCTACTGAATGCTCCTCCCTTCTTCCTATTTAATACCAAAAATTTCACTTCATAATTGTGATTTTTTTGTGTCGCCAACCCCTTAGGTGAAGAGGCAGATTTCCCTCTCTTGTGACCGTCTGCAGTCCGTCTTCAACTATAACGGGACGCTGTGGTGCTGTAAGTTTCACCCTCTTGCTGGTGCATTAAATGCTGTGTGAATCTGAGTTGAACCTGAGATGTGAAATTGAAAAATCTTTCTCTCTCTTTACTTCTATCCAGGCTCCAGGGACAATATAATGGAGGTTTGGAGAAACGGTTCAACAAAACATCGTCTGAATCTACCAGAGCAGCAAAGAGACTCCACAGCTACATTCAGCTCTATACTGCTGTTACCTGAGGTACCACACACACACACCAGCACGGAAACACGCACACACACACACACACACACAAGGCGGAAGGTATAAGAGATAGAAGAAGTGAAGTTAGGCCGAGAATATGAAGGGCAAGATGAGACAAACACGACGTATAGATATTTGTCTCTCGGGTCCATTTCTTACTTTCTTTATGTCCCTGGTCATCTCTGCTCTCCATTTCAGTGATCTTAATATCCATATTTACATTCATGATGCACTCAAGATGGTCAGGAATTTTACACACACACACACACACACACACACACACACACACACACACAACACACACACACACACCACACACACACACCACACACAACACACACACACATGCATGCATGCACACCAGTTAATGCTATCTTATTATAGTACCCCACACATGTAGAACCAGTAAGTAATCCTATTGTTTCTGTGTGTTTGTGCATGTGTCTGTAACATGAGCTCTGCTCATATAAAATAACAAAGCCAAAATAAACAATATCAGTATGTACAGTATCACGTGAGAGCAGAGTGGGAGAGAAGGAAGATAAGGTGCGGGCAGATAAAGAGAATTTGGTTGAAGCAGAGATAAAGGAGGGAAAAGCAAGTATACAGAAAGATGAATTGGAAGCAGGATGAAGATAGGTTAAGAAGGAGCTGGAAAACCGTCAAATAAAGTTAGCTATCTGACAAACAAACTGGATTTTTTCATCATCAGATAGTAAGACATAATGATAAAGAGCAAGAGGGAGGGAAAGGAGATGCTTGTAAGCGGGTCAGGGACAAATTAAGACTGTTGCATTCTGTATCACACACACGCGCACACACACACACACACACACACACACACACACACACACACACACACACACACACACACTTGGTTTTAAACTAAGTATATCTCTCTTTGTCTGTATTGGTGTGTTTTGAGTGTGTTTTTAAGGGTGACCCTTTATCTTCCATGTGTTTGTGTGTATGTTAGAAGGAGGAGCTGTGGAGTGTTTGTGTGGATTCAGGAGAAGTGTGTATTTGGCACATTAAGGACACTACCAAACCTTATCACCGTGTGGCTCTACAGGACTGCAGCGGATGTTCCTGCTTGATCAAAGTTAAAAATCAGGTTAATGAACAGTACTGACACACAGACACACACACACACACACACACACACAAACAAAACACGTTAAAAGCATCTACGAATGCATTATGATTCTTGCAGTGACATGACATAAATCCACATCTGTTCTCCTCCCTTTGTATCTCCAGGTTTGGGTTGGCGGTGTTGGCCGCAGCTCTACCAAAGGAAAGATTTATATCCTGGACACCGAGCACCATCAGATCCTGAAGGAGCTTCACGGTCACAACGACAAGGTGACGGCAATCTGCTCAGCGGAGGATCGGTACGTCCTCAGCGGAGCTGGCAAACACGACGGAAAGGTCGCCATCTGGAAGGTGGAATAAAGCGTTTGATTGTCTGAAAATGGACTAATTATAAAGTTGGAGTAAAAGTTCTTAAGGGGGAGCAACACCTACGTTCATAATTTCAATTAGTTATTTCCATGGTCTCGGAAAAGTACAGCCAAGATTTTTGAACATGAGCCACTCTCTTAAGGCCAGAAACCATAGATAGAAGTCTAAATTTGTGTTTAAGTATATAATCTGGAGCTGCTCCATAGAATAAGAGACTGATTTTGTGGACCCACAGAATGTTTTGTATGCTTTCTGTTTTTATAACTAAATGAGTTTTATTCTATTGTACTTCCCAGTTTTGTAACAGAAAATCTTCCCATATACAGTGGGGCTCGAAAGTTTGGGCACCCCAGTGAAAAATTTGTATTAATGTGCATGAAGAAGCAAAGAAAAGGTGGAAAAATCTCCAAAAGGCATCAAATGACAGATTAGACATATATAATATGTCACAAAAAGTTAGATTTTAATTCCATCATTTACACTTTCAAAATAACAGAAAACAAAAAAATGGCGTCTGCAAAAGTTTGGGCACCCTGCAGAGTTAATACCTTGCACTGCCCCCTTTGGAAAGAAAACACCTGACAGTTTCATAGATTGTTCTCAAGTCATCGTATGGAAAGACCAGGTGATGTCAGTCTTAAGGTTTTAAATGCCCAGACTCATCTGACCTTGTCCCAACAATCAGCACCATGGGTTCTTCTAAGCAGTTGTCTAGAAAACTGAAACTGAAAATAGTTGACGATCACAAAGCAGGAGAAGGCTATAAGAAGATAGCAAAGGGTTTTCAGATGCCAACATCCTCTGTTTGGAATGCAATTAAGAAATGGCAGTCATCAGGAACAGTGGAAGTTAAAGCAAGATCTGGAAGACCAAGAAAAATATCAGACAGAACAGCTCGCAGGATTGTGAGAAAAGCAAATCCAAACCCACGTTTGACTGCACGATCCATCCAGAAAGACCTGGCAGACATGGAAGTTGTGGAAACCCACTCCACTATAAAGAGATACTTGTACAAACATGGTCTTCATGGAAGAGTCATCAGAAGAAAACCTCTTCTACGTCCTCACCACAAAAATCAGCATTTGAATTTTGCAAATGAACATATAGACAAGCCTGATGCATTATGGCAACAAGTTCTGTGGACCGATGAGGTTAAAATAGAACTTTTTGGCAAGAATGAACAAAGGTAAGTTTGGAGAAGAAAGGGCACAGGATTTAATGAGAAGAACCTCTGTCCAACTGTTAAGCATG
>NC_045746.1:13620110-13620350 GCF_008692095.1 Etheostoma spectabile
AATCATACTTTGGGGTTGTATTGCAGCTAGTGGCACAGGGAACATTTCACGAGTAGAAGGAAAAATGGATCAATAAAATTTCAGCAAATTGTGGACGCTAACTTGATGCCATCTGTGAAAAAGCTGAAGTCAAAGAGAGGATGACTTCTACAAATGGATAATAATCCTAAACACACCTCAAAATCAACGGTGGAATACATCAAGAGGAGTAAACTGAAGGTTTTGCCATGGCCTTCACAA
>NC_045746.1:13620360-13620510 GCF_008692095.1 Etheostoma spectabile
TCAACATAATTGAAAATCTATGGAAAGACCTTAAAAGAGCAGTGTGTGACAGACAGCCCAGAAATCTCAAAGAACTATAAGACTTTTGGAAGGAAGAATGGGCGAAGATACCTGAAACAAGAATTGAAAGACTCTTGGCTGGCTACAAGA
>NC_045746.1:13620520-13621238 GCF_008692095.1 Etheostoma spectabile
AGCTGTGATACTTGCCAAAGGGAGCAGTACAAGGTATTGACTCTGCAGGGTGCCCAAACTTTTGCAGATGCCATTTTTTTGTTTTCTGTCATTTTGAAAGTGTAAATGATGGAAATAAAATCTAACTTTTTGTGACATATTATACAAATGTCTAATCTGTCATGTGATGCCTTTTGGAGATTTTTTCAATCTTTTTTGGGCTTTTTTATGTACATTAATACAAATTTTTACCTGGGGTGCCCAAGCTTTCGAGCCCCACTGTACTCAGTGAACATTCCCCTGGGTGCTCTGTGTCATCTATAACGTCTTTCCCAATTCATTGTCTATGGAGCAGTTCCAGACCTGATACTTGATGACATCATAAATTTGAGTTTTAAAACTGAAATGTTCCGAAAGATTAAGGGTGTGGCATCGAGGAATGAAAGTAGCCCTTCTCGAGGGGCGACACCAAGCATACATTTTAAAATATCACTGCACGCAATAGGATAACACTACGACCAATCGCAATAACACACGGGGTGACATATCCAAAGCCCCATACGCTTAGCTACCAGCGGAACTGGTTGATTAAAATCTTGAAGTATCTGGTCAGTAAAACCGCAAATAAGCGGCGTCTTCTGTTCCTTCTTGTTGGAAAGGAGAAAAGATCTGTTTGGAAAGCGGATCGAATGCACAACTCCGACTTCTTTTGCATCCCAGAGATATGAAGGGATCACAT
>NC_045746.1:13621248-13633025 GCF_008692095.1 Etheostoma spectabile
TGAAACAACAGGTTTACATTTTAGAGTCACCAACTAAGCAGGTTCTCCTGTCTGCTATGAAGTGGTGAGTTCTACTATTTTTCGGGAACATGAAGGACTAATGACAAAAATTGAACAAAGAGCAGTGAGCACTGGGTATTTTTTAATTAAATGCTTCACTTTTCTGAAGGTTTATACATTTTCATATTGTCATACAATGTATTATTTAATGCTGTTCCCTGTTTAATATTGAGTTTGATCACACTTGTATTATGTGGGAACATTGGGTGACTGAGCCTCACCTCCAAATGTTTTTTGAGGTGAGTTTCTGCATCTTAATGGAATCAAACTACCCTAGTAGTTGTTTACCCTAAAAACAAATCCATCACATGAGAAAGAAAATTTTGTTTTTGATGGATGTAACGCTGTAATGTGTACTGCAGAGAGTGACCGGAAATATGATGAAAGATGAAACATAGTTGAGAGCTGGACTTATACGCTGACATGTGATACAGCGACGTATATGCTTCAGAGCGGCTCATGAGAAAGAAGTTTAGTCCTGCAAAATCTGGAATCTAATCTCCAACCCCACAGTGTTTTGATCTTATTATATTTCCTTATCAAATGCTTACCTCATTGTTAAACAAAGTTTCTAAATGCCTTTCTATTTATTTCCCTACAAGACTAGTTGGTTGCAATGACTAAAGGCAAAATGTTTTTATATACAGTATGACAGAAAAGGTATTTATAATTTTAAGTGAAAAGGACGGGCTATGGATTGCCTCTCATTTGTTAACATATGTTTATAAACTGTAAACATTTCTGTTCTGTGCATTTTATGTGGAACTAGTTATTCTTACTATAGTGTTATTTTTGTTAACTAAGTCAAACCGAAGAGACAAAGTTTTTATTTCACTTTGAAGTTTTCTTCATTTCACTTTTTCCATCTTCAAATCCCATTTTTCTCCTCAGAACATAATTTCTGGGACTCTTGAACTCTCCAAGTAAAGATATAGACACACATCTTTTTATTCCTGTAAACATAATTGTTACATTACAAGTGGGATCAATTTGGTTCGGATCACCTGAGGTTCATCCAAAGGTTCAACTTATTGTAATGTATTTATACACTTTATATAACTTTTAAAAGTGAACATAAAATACATTCTTTTTGTAAACTAAACGGGTGACAATGCAAACAACTCAACCATTGAAGTATAATTATTTTTTTACTGACTTTTTATAGAACTTCATAGGAAACTGTATATCTCCAAGACTGTTAACAGGATTTCTAATATTTAACTAACAGTAAACCAATTAAACACACATTTTAGAATACATGTCTTCAGTTTGGTTTTTCAACCAGAGCAAGTTTCAATACATTCTCTGTGCCTGTGGTTCCCAATCTGGGGAAAAATAAGAGAAAAGATAAATTGCTATTGTGTGAGAAGGCATCACCACTCTATGCAATGGTTTACAATACAACAGTTGTATATGTTTTATGGCATGCATTTATTACTGTGCTCATCCTAGATCTACCTGACGTATGCAGATGATTTTCTCTAGTTTATTTACAGTTGAAAATTAAACTCTCTCCCCATGTTTCTGCACTTTCCAGAGTTCACCAGAAGATGGTGCTGTTTGATACCAAGAGAAGTTAGTTTTCTGCTGGAGCTGATCAAAGTTCAGTTTCACTGATCAGAACAGTATCAATCTAATACAGCCATTTATTTATTTATTATATAATACAGCCATTTATTTATTTATTATATAATACAGCCATTTATTTATTTGGCAATTTAATTTTTCCTTTTTTTGTGATATAGAACCCACTTTGTCTATAAAATGTTGGAAAATAATCACAAATTACCCATTAATTACCCAAAAATATTTAGTAGTTTTTTTTTTATATATGACAAAGAAAATCAAATTTGTGCTTGAAAAATGACTGAAACAACAGAGCTGCCATTTTTTTACATCCTTTATTTAACCACAAAGGTCCCATTGAGATACATCAAGTGCAGTTTAGTACAAATGTCACACAAAAGATACCAAAACACAAGTGTCTGAAGTAATTTCAAACATTTGAAGGTAAGGGTGAAGATTCTGAATTAAGTATTCCTTGCAGCTCATTCCAAACTTTGCGAGAGTGATAGGAAAAGGCAGATTTAACCAGCTCTGTCTATCTAGAGTCATAGCTATTGGAGTAATATGTCCTTAAACTGAATATGCACTGCAATAATTTACCCAGTAAAGATTTTGCAATAAAATTAGGTTTTCTCCTTAAACACAGTGAAGTCCACTGATGTGTATGGAAGCTTGCACCAGTTACAAACAATGTTCTGTCAGTTGACTTTTCCATAATTAACTATTCATTTCAGCTTTACAATGTAAAGCTGTAGCGCCACAGCAAACATGGAAGCTATTTGACCCTTCTGCTTGTGCTGCAGGGTGGCAGAGTGATAAGAACGATTTAACATAAAGCTAGAACAGACGGCATCCACCCTGCTCTGGTGTCTCTAAGCTAAACACAGAATCCCTGCAGGGCCGCTGTTCTGCGTAAAGCACCTTTGACCTCCCCGAGGTGCCGGTCGAGGTGTTTTTACTTCGAAGCCTAACTGAAACAACCCTTCGGTCCTTTAAAGATCATATGTGTGGATGTGTAGTTCTGTACAGTTTGATTGGTTAAATCTGTATATGTAGTGTATGTGCGTGCTGAAGATTGTCGTGTTACTTAAAGCCATGAGCAACTTTTAATCTCTCACCGTGCAGGTCCACACATGCTTCGGCTGCAGCGGGAGATAAGTTGGTTTCTGTGTCTACTGCAGCTTTTAATCAGTTTTACTTTTAATCCATAAATGTTAATTTAGAAAGCAAGAGCTACATTTAAGGGGGGAAAACAAACACAATTGCTGTTTGTGTCGCAACTTTAAGTGTTAAAACCGTAACTCTAGTCAACAGAGCAGTGTTCTGCAGTACAATGCCACAAACAAAAAAAACTTCATTAGCACTGTACCAGCTAACTATGTTTTAGTTAGACAGAATGACAAACTGTCAGTGAAAAATGTAGTTTTAAGGCTTTTATTATTTTGGCTTTGTGCTTGATTAAGTTAGCACAAACTAGTACTATTTATAACTAATTCAAAATGCACAGGAAGTGGAAGAAACTGAGGGCCTGCAGCTAATTTTCTGTGTATTTAACTCAAAATGTTCTGTTTTGGGTCAGTTTTGCCCATGGTCATATTTAACAGTACTTTTCAAGCAGCACTACCCTTCCAAAACCCAATAAGTCAGTTTGGATTTCTGATATTTGGAATTCATAAGTTTGTTAAGGGAGGGGTTACCACTTCAATACACATACACTATTGGGGGTTGTGAGACCCCCAAACAGTGAGGAAGTAAAGCCAATGTCAACCAAACACAGGGATTTAAAAATAAATCAATGGTGGAGAAAAGATCATTTACCTATATACAAGTTTTGGGGAGTAGTGAACTACATGTAATTAAACTAGTGGTATAACTACATTTTGCGATAGCTTGCTGGTAGTTTAACTACACTCATATTTGCATCGAGATTAAAGTAGTTACATTTTCTGCCATTTCTTGTGAATTTAACTACTGAATCTACAGACAGTTTTTTGGAGCTGATAGTGTGATGGCTTGAATGTAACAGACATTCATTTAAATAAAAAAGTTACGCACCAAAGCTTTAAAATAAATATTTTTTGTTTTTATTTCCATGGCCTTTCTCTTGTAATTGAACTAGCCTGACTGCTGTGAAGTCAGAAAGCCACTTAGGACAGGTTGAGGTCTGAAGTGGAATGTCAGCTCACTGAATAAAGGTGTCATTTAGACTTAGTACTGCTGGTTGCTATTTAATAGCAAATGTTTAGAGAAGTTGCTGCATGCTATTTTAAAAGTTACCTTGTTTACTGGGTAGGCCTAATCCTGCTTAGTGTAATACCTCCCACCTGTACTCTAGTTTCTGGAAAGCAGTGACTGACAGGTTCAGTCCTGCTGACTGATGGACATTGGACACAAAACCTAGCCATGCATTCCTTGCACTTTTCCATGAATAATGGGGTGTTTTTTGTTTTGTTAATGTACGACTTGTGAACAAGTGGGCATTTGTTTGCAATAAACCGAGTGGCATTTTTGCTGGCATGTGACTTTTGTTTTGTATTTTAGTATAATTTTGTATCACATGTAGGCTACACGTATGGTCATTTTTATCATGTTTTTTTACAAAATGGATTAACTACCTTTTTTTAAATAATTTTAGTTAACCAAATAGATTAATCCCCAGCTTTGTTATAGTTCAACTTCTAATTAGTTTGTAAAGCTATGCTTTCAAAGTAGCTTCCCCAACACTGAAAATGTAATTTTCCTCTTATAATGTAGTAGAAAAAGCAAGTAGTATACAATGGATATATGCTCAAGTAAAGTGCATTTACCTAAAACACGTAGTTGAGTTAGTAGGCTACATAACGTTCTGTAACTGAATGTTGTTTACGGTTTTCACCTTTGAAAATTCACTTCACGATGCATCACCACCGCGGCCCCGCCCCTTTATGCAAATTAGCCGTGACGTTGACGGAAGTCAGTGCTACGTCTCTGCTTCCGACAGCTAGTCCTTTAAAGGCGTATTTAAAGCCCTGGCTTCAGTTGCAGGAGTAGCGGACAACCTATGCAACACAATCTGCCGCAGAGCCCAGCGACTGTCCGACTCTGAGCGGACCAAAACACGGAGCCAGCGGCTGACACAACCTGGCGAGGTGAGCTCGGTGTCTAGTTGAAGCACCGGCGACGAGAGGGGACGGACATTACATATTTTGTAGCCGAGGTTGTTCGGCTTCGGCAAGCGGAATACTCAGCATCTCAGGTTGCTGCTGCAGAGAGAGAGAGAGAGAGAGACAGAGAGAGGGGAGGAGGGGGGGGAGGAGAGGGAGGCATTTACAGTAGTTTGTGTGTAGGCCTGTGTCAAAAACAAAAAGAGACGAGAGGCTAAGGGTGCAGAGAGCCCGGCACAGGTCAGGTTGCATAATGATGTTGCTCTAATTATAAAGTGTTCATAATTAGGTTTTGTGAATGGTGTTGAAATGTAAAGAAGGTTTAAAAACAGAAGAGGCTCAGGGTTGCAGTTTGGACATCAGAATGAGCTTCGTTTCCTTCACTGCAGCCTTTGGAAGGAGCACTTTACAGTTGACTTTACTGACTGACCTGACATATTTTAGGATTATTGGCTTGCCGATTAACTATAAAACAAATATGAGGAGTGTCCTGCTTTTCAACTATTCATCTGTGTTTTTTTTTCCATTACCAATGGCTGTTGGTCCGTTCAAATAGCAACCGTTATAGGTGTTTGTGCCACCAAACCTGCATATTACACTCTAATATAAAAAATGATAAAAGACATTTAGGGCATAGATTAGTCAATCAATCAAAAGAAAATTAGTCAGTGACAATTTTATAAACCGATTGAAGTAGTTTATTCAGATTCTGGTCTCAATTGTAAATATTTGCTGATTTTCTTAGTGTTTTATTATTGTAAATTGAATATCTTTGGGGTTTAGGCTGTTGGTCAAACAAAACAAGCAATATCAAGATGTCACCTTGCACAGTGCTTGGAAAGCAAGCGACTCATTGAGTCATCCAGAATATAACTCAGCAGGTTGTGATATGAATATCAGTGTTAAATCAACTACAGAGCTCCTCCACGTATATAAGTTGTGTTTTATTTACCTTATAGAAACCTTTAAATCTACATCCAGTTTATACTATGTATGTACTGTTTCTATAACATATGTTTGAAGGATTCTATACACATTTTTTGTGTCTTAGCATACAATGTTGTTTAAATACATCTGTGTTGGACATCTGCAGCTCCATCAACTTACTGGTGCAGAAGCAGATTGATAGGAGAGAGACTTTTTGGAAGTGTTTTGCTTGTTTGTGTGTGTTCTGGTTTATTGGCAGCTCCTGATTTATGTCGATGCGTGTGTGTGCATGAGAGAGTAAGAGTGGATGTTGCCGTGGTGTTGGGTGCTGTATTGATCTAATATACAGTATAATCTGACTTACTGTGTGCCTGTGTGCACTGTATTTATATGCGTAACTCTTTGTTTTTGTGTGTGTTCAGGTACGACTGCAGGGCTTAAAATTGCAGTCTGGTCCAAAACTTCAACATCTCAATTAATGAAGCTTTCAAGGCCTTTTGGTAAGTCTCACATGCACAAACACTTAGGAGATAACACCCTTTTCTTTTATTTACTTTTTACACTGCACATAAAAGTCATCCTTGTGTCTGTTAGTTTGCTGTTTTTGAGTAAATCTGCACAAAAACAAAGGTCCCAAAGAGAGATGTAAATGGCCAACAAACGTTATTCCTCTATTTTCTGTCAAGTCGAATGTGTTTTCTTTTCTGCAACCACCATCAGCCCAATGAGAACTATATGAAAATAGGTATGCAGTATATGTTGATCCATACTGTTCACACCTCTTTCTTAAAAACCCGTCTCTTTGTGTCAGCCTCTTGCTTTGACATGTTTCGATGAGGTTTTTCAGTTTGCATGCATGAGACCGGCTGGTTCAGCTGAAGTGAAAGCAATTGACTTCCTCTTGAAGAAAAGTTTGCTGACTATCAACTGATGCTGAGTCAGCTTCAGGTTGTTAGACACCAAAGTGTAGCCAGACACAACTGGTCGCGAGCAGACAGTTACATGAACACAACGCACACAGTCCAGAACTTATACGTACGTTTGCACAGATCTTGTGCAAACAGAGCACACACCGCCATACACAAACATTCACAGGGAAAGGCTTTTTTTATTTACCCGTGTACATATTTACATATTTATATATTTTGATAATTTGCATGCCAAACTGGATGATATTTACATTCACATGTAAATTATGTTTTTAGTATGCTTCCTTATATCCCAACTTATAAGGATCATAACTACATGTTCTTTACATGTAATTACACACACTCTTCTAACAGAAATACCTACCAGTCTCATCCTTCCAACAAAACACACACAAACCCACTTCACATTCATGATGGACGTGAAATACAACTGAAATATAAACAATTTTGTATGTGACTTTTACTTTAAAAATGGTTGTTTTAGAGGTTGAATTGTGGCTTAAACACACAAAACGCATTACAATATCCAAATTGACTTTGGCATTTTTGCCAGACTGCTGTCGAACAATGTTCTATCAGCCTCCACAAGTATGCTCACAGCAACTCCAGATCTGTTTGTTTAATGGTTTCCACACCCCACCACGAAGCTTGAAGCTTGCAGGTTCCTAAAAACAAGAAGGTATCCTGCTCTAAAGAGATTTAACCCTTGTGTTGTCTTCCCGTTGATCTGCAACTTTGTGTTTTTCTGGGTTGAAATTTGATTTGTTTGTTGTGCTTTTTCTACACTTTTCTCAATGTTTTTGTCAATTGTGTTCCTATTTTTTTGTCACTTTTTTGACGTTTTTTTAATTATGTTTTAGTCAAGTTTTTAACAATTTAAATTTTTTAACAATTTTTGATGTTTTTTGTCACTTTTTCAGCATTTAAAAACAATGTTTTTTTTGTTTGTTTTTTTTCTCCCTGTTTTTTTGTAGTTTTTTTTTCAACATTTGCCAAGTTTTTCAACGTTCTTTTCTGATATAGAAAGTTTTTGTAAACTGGTCAAATTTGACCCGAGGACAACACAAGGGTTAAAGACGCTTATCATGCAACCTCCACCGTCCCTGGTTCAAATCCTCACTCACTACTGGCAGAACTGTCTGATGAAGGCCACAACTTAATCTTTTTGGCAGAAGGTGAAAAGAAATATAGCTCTTCTTTTGTTTTAAAACCCAACATTTGATTTAGCTAATACTACCTCCCAACAATGTCATACTTGTGCGCTCTCTCACCTTCTTTGCTGTTCTCTGTCCATCTCACACACACACACACACACACACACGTTCTCTGTAGCCAGAGAGGCAATAAAACAGCTCTCCTCCACTCTGTATTAGGGTTCTCCTTTTTCTGACTGTTCCTTTCTTATTTGTATCTTGCAAAGATGCATTACACTTTTGAGAAAAAGCAAGCAGATGTATCACCGGAGCATTTAAGAAACATTTTACAGTTAATTCTTGACCTTGGGCAGCAATAATACTATCTCCAACATGGTCCATTAAATAGTACTTCAGCACCAGCGTTATCCCTTGTGAAGAAACTATTCTGTTCACCTCCAAGACTCGAAAAACCAGCACCAACCTTTCAAAAAGTAATGCACATAGTATTCAGATATTTGGACCAGCAGGCTGATGCAGAGCTCCTAAAGTCTTTCCCATTGCACCAAAAGTTATGGTAAAGGTCAGATGAGCACAGATAGCGTAAACAAATATGGCCGCACCACCACACTTTGGAGCTATTTACCCTCTGCTGCCGGTAGTTCATTTTAATACGGCATCATTGAGATGTTGGGAAACATTTGCACTTTATCCATCTTTTCAGTCATTTAAGTTTTCTCTCTTTTTTTATGTCATTTTATCCTGCAATAGAAATGTCTTAAATCAAATAATGAAACTTCTCTCCATCTTTTGGGGCTTTGTCCAATCACTGTTCCCGTCTTCACTGACTCATCCTGTCCCAGGACAAACCGATGTTCGCCTGTCCAATTAAATTACCAGAGAGCTGACTGGATGCCAGAGACAACTGGCAGCGACTCAGATTTGTGGAGAGCTTTTGCTTGACTTTAGGTTTTCACCACACCCGCAACCTTATCTAATTTATTTTATTTGCTGTGTCACTGTGTTGTTAACTGTTGGTGTATGGTGTGCATTACATATCGGACGTGGCATGTTGATGAGTTTTATTGTTTTGTTAATGTTTTGATGCTGTCGTCACAAAGCCGGTGTATGAAGCATTTTCACCGTATGTCTCAGAATGCTTCGGGCGAGGGGGGGAAGCCAAAACTGATCTTTCAAAACTGGTCTGCAGCAAGAAGCACTTCCTGGTCTCTTGTGATTGGATCACACTTTATATCTAAGACCTTTTTGTAATTCTGTGTGCTGTTTTTATTAGCCCTGTGAATGCTTTTATTAAGATCTATTTATTTGAGCTGTGTAGAAAATGTTTCAGAAATGTTGTTTTCTGGAGAGTAAGCAGATTTGATCAGACCATCTAATATGGAAAAAATAACCATTTAAAAACTGACCATTTCAACTAATTATTTTCTTACTCAATTACTTTACAGACAAACAGGTAGTCAGGTATCACAGACGTAACTATACCCTGTAACACTATATACAAACTGCTGCGTGTGTGTGCGTGTGTGTGCGCGTGTGCGCGTGTGCGTGTGTGCGTGTGTGCGTGTGTGCGCGTGTGTGTGCGTGTGTGTGCGTGTGTGTGCGTGTGTGTGTGTGTGTGTGTGTGTGTGTGTGTGTGTGTTACAGTGGAATATTCCATTGTGGGCTGGGCTAAATCTTGGTCTTGCGAGATCCTGAACAGGTCTGTACAAGCAAGAATATTGTTTTGGGCTTTTTGTCAAACAAGCTGGTTGTGTGAAACAATTATGTTTGTTACATCATGAAAATGCCTACATTTATCGATACATTAGTGTTAAGCTGCTTAAAGACTGTTCGTGTGTTGAGCAGAGGGGTTTTATGTGTGTGGTTTGAACTGACTAGGGTTATATTTCTGTTTTCTGCTTGGTCATACTGATGGCTGAGAAGGGAAAAAACACCCACAAAGGGTGAGATAAATCAAGTAGACCTCATTGCATGTTTTTTTTCTGTCTCCTGTTTGGCTTGCTGATTGTGGATTAAAGTTTTAGGTAGCTATAAGGCGAGATAACACACACACACCGTCCCTCTAAAAGTGGGCAGGCCCCCTGGGTCAGAGAGACAGGAAGCAGGTGGGAGGTGCAGTAATGTGATGTTGGGTAGGGGGTACTGTGGTCAGAGGGGGCACAAATGAGCTTTGAGTTACAGTCCTGTGTATGTGTTTGTGCGCTTATGTGGTGAGGGTGACACACATCCAGTAACATGACTCTGGTGTGGTCAAGGCTGTTGTCAGCAGCATGTCAAAACCTCAATGCAGCTTCAAACTGTGGGAGTTAACACTGTTTTTTGTTTTTTACATTAGGTCTATCTGATCTCTATCTGTTAGCATGCTAGTTGTGAGAAAAAGAGAAGCTTCTGCATCTCAGATTGAAAAAATGATACTAAATGTATGAGACACTAGAAACTACATTGACATCAAGTGTCTAGACAGGATCAGCAGGCCGTGGATTAAAATAAAAGTGTGTATGTGTTGTGTGTTTGTATACATAGACAAGACAGCCTGCTGTTGCTCCCAAACTAATAATTGTGGGCTTTTGTTATTCTGTTTATTGTGGAAATGCCGTTGCACAGCATTCCAACTATTGTTATTCGGTTCTTTCTTTGTTATTTAGTCTTCCATACGTTTTTTGGCTCTCTGTAACTTCTGCATACTTTCAGCTAAACCATTCAACTTTTCAAATCTTCAGCTCTTTCAGCAGATGATGGGACTTTTTCAACTTTTTTTACCTACTATTTATAAATTTTCAAATATTAGGCTTTTAAACATCTTATTTTAACACTGAAGTCAATGAGAGCAAGCTTTAAATCCTTCACATCCTCTTCTGCTTCAAAATGTATCTGCTCCTACATTCTTTCACCTACAGACGTGATTCAAACATTAAACCTTTCACGAAATATTCAGGTATTCAGGGTGTTTTGATATCTTTTTAGAGTTTTTTAAAAAAAAAAAGCTGTTTAAGTTTAGTGTACATTTTAGGATTTTTCTGCATTTATAGTGAGTGTGTATTGCATGAACTAGAGGGTGCGGTGATATCACTAGAGTGGGGCGCTTTGAATCATCTTAGTTCTTTCTCTATAACTTGCCACGCCAACAATTCTAACTTGTCCTGGACAATTTATACATCAAAACATAGGTATTCTTGTCTAGTTTCAACCAACATGCTTCATCTGAAATTAATTTTACTTTTGGCTCGGTGACCTTCCAAATGACAACAGTTCCAAATCTAACTCCATTCGCTGCCATGTTAAACATTGTCCACATATGTGAGCAAAACGCAGAGCAAAGTGCTTTTTTTTTAAATCACTGATATGCCCACATTTTTTACTTTATCTACATAAATTGCATATCAATACGTTCACAAAAGCCTTCTGGTGCTCATGGTTAGGTCATTATATATATATATATATATATATAGCACCTTTCTTTTAAGCGCTCTGAGCCTTTATGTGACAGGCCTTCTCTCGGTGTAAAGAGATCAAAGGGGTTCCGCACTGTCTTTACAAAACATGGACACACACACACATACTCACCAACACAGAGACAGACAGACAGACACACACGCACATAGACACACACGCACATGTGCGCATATACAGACAGATAGAGACAGACGTACATACGCATTTGCACAGATACACATGCACATAGACACACACATGACCATGCTTATCTTTAAACAGGTGTGGTAATCAGAGATCAAAGACAGACTTGATTAGGGCTGAACGTACACCTGCTGCCTATCAGCTGGCGATGGCGCAGTGGAAATGTTAATGTCTTTGGTGTGGGAGAGCATTGTTTGAATCCCACGTGTTGTGATTGTAGTTATGTCGCAGTGGATGTGTTAGTGGTTCAATCCCCACTGTAGTACATCAACCCTGACGTAGACGTTTAACCCCCTTATGTTTTTTTTATTATTCTGTACGTTTTTTGGTCGTCCATATCTTCTGCAGACTTTCAGCTATTA
>NC_045746.1:13633035-13662431 GCF_008692095.1 Etheostoma spectabile
TCAACTTTTAAAATCTAGCTCTAGCTCCTAGGTGTAGTGGTGTTATTCCACTTAATTAAAACCATTCGTACTTTTTCAACTATTCTCACTACTTCTTACTGATTTAAGCTATTCAACCAGACTAGCTTTAGCAATTCAGTTATTCAGCATTCCCACGCATTGTCTGCAGGAAATGCATTTTCAAGTATATTTTTTATAAAGCTCTGGTCACCTTCAACTTGTCTTGAAAAGTACTTTTTGCTACTTTTAGCACAGATAATTTTTTCTTTTGTCTGAAACCTACAGTAGCTTGTGGAAATAAAATGTAGCAAGAACCTTGTTAACTAGCTAAGGGTCCAAAACAGACTCAGGGAAACTAAGTTGGTAATGTTTTTTCCTTTTGAAAACAAAATAGGTTAGCTAGCTAACTGTGTTGTGCTAACTGCTCTGGGTGTGAACCAACTGACTGCAGTGTGTATTTGATTTGCTCAGACTGCTAACTAGCTAGCTTATTAGCCAGCTAGGCTAAAAATAAACACTAGGATGACTGGGCTATTATTGGCTGCAATGCTAGCCAAAACAACACACATCAGAGTCCTCTTCTATCTCCTCTCCATTATAACCTTTGCTAGTGTAACATTGGCATGGCAGGATATTTCTTGATCAAGCTTTGTAGCACCACAAAAATAGACCTGAGCCAATTTTTGGCCTTGTGGCCAATAAGTCTTCAGGTGACATAACAGACACACCACACTGTCCATTTACTACCAGCAACTTAGTTTTTTCAGGCAATGACCTGTTTTTAAGGGATTCCAAACCAAGACAGTTGTTTGTGGGAAAATCATGCAGAAACTACATTAAAACATATGCACAACGACAGACCCCCTTTTATACTCCAGTGTTCAGTGTAATACGGAAAAGTTAAATCCGTAAATATGAATCACAATGCTGGTTTTGACAATGATGACGAAATTTCAAAATAAGATGCATAAAATTAGTCTCTGCCATTAGTAAAAGAATAATACAATCTCTAGGTACTTAAAAGTACTTGATATTGTCTCTACTCCAGTACATATTTAATGTGTCACATGTACATGGTAAACTTGCTGTTCTAGTTCAACGCAAAGAAGTGCGGTGACTCAGTTGCACTTCATAATTAGGTGGTTGAATTGTCATAATGGTGCTGTACGTGGATATACTCACCTCCTGTATATTTCTGTATTGTCTATGATCTATTGTAAGGTGTGTATTAATTATTTCATTGTCCCATTAAGAAAGTTGTAAGGACCTCAGGAAGAAGGCAGGAGCTAATGCGGAAACTAAATAAACAAACAAACCTCTACAGGTTTAATGTCAGATTGACTCAATACGTGATCAACCTGTCAATAGAGTCGCCTTCAGAGTTGGTACCCAGACTCAGAAACTATGTGGGCCTTTGTGTTTTCTCGTCATTATCAGTCATAATGGCCAAAGACTAAAGTGAACAAAGACATTTGACTTCTATTTAGAATGTAAGCAGCTCTAAGATGTATGTGTGTCCGTGTGAGAGAGTTCACATGTGAACAGCAGGTATATTACATCATATTCATACCAGCCAGTATTTTTGATATACGCCCTGTGTAATGAGTAAGGGATTTGTCATTGACGCTAGTGCACGTTGATACACATGTGCCCCCCGTACTCTCTAAACTGCAGCAGCACTGCACCATAATGCACACATCCAGTCTGTTTTCTCCCCCCCTCCTTCTCTCTCTCTCTCTCTCTCTCTCTTCCTCGATCTCTCTGTAGTACTTATCCCTGCCATCTGCCATTCAAAGCTGGGAATATGGTTATTTTTCGTGTGCGTGCGTGCGTGCGTGCGTGCGTGCGTTGCGTGTGCGTGTGCGTGTGTGTGTGTGTGTGTGTGTGTGTGTTACTATATATGGATGAGAATGGGCATATTAAAGGTGTGTGTGTGGGTTGTGTGGATGTGCGCACTGTCACTGTTTTGCATGTTTTACTGTCCATGGCACGACACTACTGAAAAGAAACTTTTATACTTTCTATAGTTGACGTATATGTGCCTTATACTAGAAATATGATTTTTGTTCTTTCATTTGGCACTTCAATATGTTTTTATTTGAAGTCACTGTGCACTACACTTGAAAGAATTTTCTTTATTCAAAATAGTCATGCCTAATACTAGAAGTATTTCCCTAATTCACAGTATCCGTTCCTTTAACAAGACACCAATTTTCATTTCAGTCAGAGAACAAAATGTTTAAAACCAAATTGTTACAGATAATACACTTTGTTTAAATATGTTTTTATTTAAAGTGTCTATGAATCTTTGCCTAACACTGAATGTATTTTCTTTTTTCCTTAACTAAAAAGACGCCATTTTTTTCCTGTTCTCTGCATCTTGGGTGGCATTTAAGAACCAAGGACTTAAACTAAGTGTAGGGTCTTTTTAGAATGGTTTGCACTACAGGAAAGAAACTCAATACTTTAAGCTTTTTTTTTTGTTAAAGTCTCTGCAACTAGAGTACTTCAATTGTATTTATTTGCAACATTATGTTGTATAATTACAGTTTTGCACAATAAATGTTCTCAAAACTACATACTACTTTTATTTTTCTTAAAAAAAAAAAAAACATTTAGCAGTTTTGCTTTCCTTAGGGTCTATGTAACCTGTTCTGAAATGGTTCTATTATAGTTTATATATCATGTTATACATTGCAAGAAGTAATGTTAACTCAGTAATAGAGCTTCGTTAAGAAAAGATCTTTAGGACAGCAGGTGTGGTAAAAACACTACCACTTTTGTCCAAAGTGGCCGCTAGAATCATCATAATCCGAAAGTTGCACATAGATAACTTCTATGTCTGTATAAAGTAGTCAAATATTTGTTTACCTTGTTCTACTTTGTTGTTCTTGTTTAAATCACATGTCTACGTATTGCTGTGTATGGTATGTAGTGTGACAGCAACAAAAGAGCCAGAGTAAAATTCCTTGTATGTGTTTACACTTACTTGGCCATTAAAGCTGATTCTGATGTCCAGTTAAAATCCCTGATCCATTTTTATGTATTTGTGAAAAATACACACACACACACACACACACAAGTGCGCAGTGTTTCCCTGAAGGACTCATCAAAAGTAAGTTTCTGTTAATTGACTGATTAATTGACTAATCTGCTGCCTTGTTTAGGCAAATAAAATTACTTTGTATCATTTTTGACAGAACTTCCAAGTCAAGGTCCACTTACTGGCTTGTTCTTCCGTTTACTCGTCCCTCCCCATGCTCCACCACATTGCCCAAAGAATTAATTGATTTTAGATAACTAGCTAGATGGTAGCAATTAGAAAACCTCACTCCCTGCTGCTTCATCCATGTTGTGTCTACAGTGTCAGCCTGCTCTTACTGCTCATTTGCAAACTGACACTATGTCCCATAGAATACATGATCAGGCTTGCAGCAGACATGAGACATGTCTGGTGTGTCATTTTACATGTAAGCGAGACAGGGAGAAGGCCGACCATAAAGAAGAAAAAGAAGCAGGGAAATAGAGTAGGTAGATGAAGTGAGAAAGGTTGAGCTTGCCCTGATTTCACGCCGATGTCGCAGGTAATCTGGTCTGTGGCACAAGAATAAACACTTTAAAATAGACCTAGCTTAAGTGTGTTTAGTGTGTGTTGACACACTAGAGTCGGAAAACCTTGTCCCTGACCCGCTTACAAGCATCTCCTTTCCCTCCCTCTTGCTCTTTTTCATCTATATCTGATGATAGAAAATCCAGTTTGTTTGGCAAATAATTAACTTTGACTGTTTTCCAGCTCCTTCTTAGCCTATCTTCATCCTGCTTCCTCTTACTCTTTCTGTATGCTTCCCTTGCTTTTTCCTTCTTTTACCAGTCTGTCGATCTCATCTTGCCCTTCTTATTCTCTGCCTAACTTCCCTCCTTCTATCTCTCAATCTTTCCCCTGTTCAAACCTCCATCCATCCTTTCCTTCTTCCTCCCCTCATTTCTCTCCCTCCACCCTCCCTCTCTTGTTTTGTTTTATTTCTCAATCTCCCCTCAAGAAGCTTGATGAGGGTCTTAGCAACTTATAAAGTCTGTGTGTGTAGTTCACGTGGCAGTCATTAGTGTGTGTTGGGTATGACGAAATGGGCCCTCTCCGCGGGTTATAATCCAGTGGCCTGCTGGACAAATTTTTTTTTGTAATCGTATTGAACATATGCAGTCTGTTTTTCTCTCACTCTATTAGGCGTGGTATTAACTGAAGGGCTCCATGCTTTTTTCTCTTCTTTCTCTCTTTTTTTCTGTCCACATATCTCTCATATCTTCTCACCAAACACACACAACACAAGCCCTCTGTTTGAAACAGTAGCTTAATTTGAAAACGTTTCAGCACATAAAACACATGCTTTCATCCTCCCCGTCCTCTTGTAAAGACTGTCCGTGTTTCTGCAAGGATGAATCATGTGCTCAAACCAATTACACTGTTTAAAAATGGGCTCTTTTCATAGGAGAATGTGTGTGTGTCTGTTGTGGTATGAGCATGTTGGTACTCTCAAACAACTCACACTTCCAGATTCAAACACGTGAGTTGGTTTTGCCGAGATAACACAAAAACCCCTTTTCTCTCTGGCCCTGACTGTGTCTGGTCACAGACATAGTTTCGGTTTTATTTGTCCATGTTTTGAGTTATTGGTCTCCTTCTGCCTCCAGGCCAATACAAGAAGGATGACTGAAATTTTGTTTGTGGATAAGTTTTAATTCTTCTTCAGGTAAAAAGTAGTTTCAATGAAAACCACTCAGTGTATCCGGGACATTGTTTCTGTAAAAGAAAAGTTGCTGTTGAGTTTAAGAAAGAATTTTACAGTACATAACATAAATCCACTAACCACTATAGTATTAAGTGGAGGCAAAAAGGACGAAAACTCTGCATGAAGAGATATCACAAGTATGATGGACCATTAGAGCCATATCAAGAAGGAAGATTTTTTTTTAAATTTATTTTGCAATTCGATAATTAAGTCGAAATGTCGAGAATAAAATAAAATCAACTCCTTTTATCAGTTAATTACATAAGAGCGACAGTCCACCATGCCAGCTGTCATGGAGGCATCATCATATGTACATCCTGGAGTGCCACGCTCGTATTGCGCGTAGGTGTTACCATTGATACCCTTGCATCTGTCTATTACAAGCTATTTCAGTTTCAGTCTTCCAAGTTTGTGCGGTTTCTCCTTCTGAACAAACGCAATTTTTTCTTCAAAGTCATAATACTTATCACAATTCTGTGTTTATGCGCTAAGAGAGCAAGAATTTTCTTGTTGTTAATTCTGAAGTATAATTTCCCGAGCACATAGGCCTTCACGAGGCATTTTGTAGAGGACTAAAACTCGTAGTTTGGTTCATTTTCTAAAGTCTGACTGGATTCTTGAAATATCAAGTTTTTTCTTGACATTTTGACTTTATTCTCAAAAAAGTATTTCCACTTTATTCTAGTCATATTGACTTTATTCTCAACATTTTTACTTTATTCGGAAATTGTTCATTCGAAATGCAAAATAAAAAAACAAAAATTTGTCCTTTTATTTTTTTCTTGAGATGTGGCCCTTATGCTTCGTAAGAATTATGAAATATTTTTACCTTTTAAAACACAAAAACTGGGGAAAAAAAACAAACTGCTGTGATGCCAAAAAAATACTTCAGCAATCAATTCATTGTTTTGTTTAATGCAGCAAAGCTCTCATGCACTGGTCATTGCATGTTGGAAATGGCTGTCACCAAGTCTAATGTTGTTGTTTTTTTTTCTCCTCCTCTCTTCCCATCCACCTCACCTTACCCAACCACTTCTCTCCTCCTGACCAATGGGACGCCTGCGTTATGGCTCTGCTTCTCCACCTGCTGGTTATCGTCCTGTTGGGTGTTTTCCTCCAGATTGATCAGCCAATCGATGGGGATTTTCAGAGGAGCTCCGCCCACCTTCGCTGCCTGCCCTCCTCCTCCCCATTCCCCCCTTGGGCTCTTCTTTGCCCCCACCCACTCCGTCATCCAGACCTCCATCCAGCCCTCAATCCAACCCTCTATACACAAAATGACTCTGAAACTTACTGAATGGTCTTCTATATGGATTTTTACAGCTTGTAATAGACAGTAAGAAAAAGAGGGGGAGAAACCTCAATGACAATAAAGCCATAAACACACACACACACACACACACACACACACACACACACACACACACACACACACACACACACACACACACACACACACACACACACACACACACACAAATACACTCTCACACACACAGTACACACACAAACATACCTGACACACACCGAAAGAAGCACTTTTTCTTGGAATGTACCGCACAGTCTTCCTGTGAAAATTCAACTGCTTCCTTAATTTCTCTGTATTTTCTACAAGCCTTTGGAAAGCTGATTTTCTTTTTCAACTCTGGGACTAAACAAAAAGCCGAAAGGGAGATCAACACATCTTGAATTGTAAGCTGCAGTGTTTTGGGAGGACAACTTGTTCAGAAGGACAACTGATTGCTGAGTTTTTGGTTTTGTTTTCTTTACTTTAACATGCTAGATCATACATAATAGATCTCTTTTCCCTTCATTTATTTATTGACACTATCCATCACAGGTTTTTATTCTAGTGGTATTAGCACTGCATACATTTTAAAGCAGTAATAGATCATACTACTAGCCAGTTAGTACCACATGCTACAATTTGTTGCTTGTAAAGATTGTAATAATTCACTACTAAAGTCACTACTATTTTTATAGAAACTACATATGCAGGGACATAGTATTGTTTTTTTCCTTTGGTAGCTACAGGTAATTGTTTTCCAATTTGTCAGCTTGTTAGAGGGGCATTGTTTTTTTTTTTTTTCATTGCATGCATGCCCTCCACCATGCCTCCCCAGAACACAGAGGCCGCTGCTATGCAGGTCGGATCTCTGGTGGGCGGGGTTAACGTCAAAAACTCCGCGGAATCGGGCTTGGGCGTGGAGAAAGCAGGAGGTGAGGCGCATGGATCAGGGGGTAGCCGAGGTCGAGGAGGGGAGGAGTCAGTGAGCGAGGGATCGGTCGAAGGCATACCCTTGAAGAGATGGGTGATGCATGGGGCCGTGATGTTCGGCAGGGAGTTCTGCTACGCCATGGAGACAGCGCTGGTTACACCTGTACTGCTGCAAATAGGTGAGTCAATGATCCCCATACATTTACATAAAAACAGAGATGCATCACATTAAAACAGTGGTTAGTACCAGAATAAATTACTCTTTAGTCACCTGCGACTGTTCTCACTTTCTTCCTGCTGTCCACCATACACACCCTCCAACCCCCCGAAAACAAAGCAGAGCATTTCATCCTCTCCTACGGTAGTTGACTTTTAATTGGTAATCTGTTACACTGACTCTACTCAAAGCAGCAGTGTCAAAAGTTGTGCTGCTAAAATCAACTTCACAATTACATTAAAATTCATTTTTACAAACAATTATGTTTGTAATTGATCATTTTGTCTTATAAAATGTTGAAAAATAGTGGCAAATGCCTGTTACAATTTTAATCCAAGATGACGGTTGCAAGGGAGAATGAAGTATATTCTTATTCAGGCTATGAACACTGCATCCCTGTTTATAGGAATAAGAAGTAATATTTAGAATACAAAGTGTGGGTAACTTAATACAGTTTGTGAGGGGGACCGGTAGTCATGGTGTTTGTCCTGAAGTTGTTCTGGCATTAAAGAGGACACTTTGGCAGCTTGATGTATCCCACCTCCTGTTCACCTTGTTCAGACTTCCACTGGATCTGCCTAAAGATTAGCTATTTTACACACACACACACACACACACACACACACACACACACACACACACACACACACACACACACACACACACACACACACACACACACACACACACACACACACACACACACACACACATTGAGTATACCGTCATTTGCACCTAGCGTTGTCGTCTGTAGTACACTGGAGCCCCTTAGGGGAGACGAAGAGGGTGTGAAAAGGAGGCGAGAAGGGAGGGATGAAGGGGGAGAATATGAGAACGATAATCAGGAGGTTGAGAGAGAGATAGAAGGCTGAAACAGCCGTAACCTTGTTTATAATTCAAAGTCAATTTCTATGCTTTCTTCCCCTCCTTTTCTCTCCAAATCTCTCCTTCCCCCTCAGTGGCGTAGTGTGATCTCCTAGCTTACATAACCAAGGCGACATGAGTGACAGGACGCTCTGTGGCCACCGTGACTCCTGGCTGGCTCACCCATGAAGAGCTGCCACAGGGAGAAAGGCTTTGAAACACTTCCAATTTTCTGTTATTTCAAAAGGAGGGTACTGAGATCTCCCAAATGTTAAAAACAAAAGATAAAAAGTCTAAAATGTTATGGCAGTAGCCTTAAGTTGGGATTCTTAAGATTTGTACCTCATAATCATAATGACTGTAACCTTTTATCAGGCTTGTCTCTATTAGTAGCAGAGCAGTGGTGGTGCTGCATGTTTTTTGTTCTAATTTTAGCCCTGATTTAGCTGCCCTTTAGATCAGGATATGTCTGAGCCCCTCTTAGTAGATTTTGGAGCCACTGAGAAGTACAACGGCTACAGATTAGTCCACTGAAATAAATAAATCCAAAGCAGACCGGAGAGTGATTTTGGTGTCTAGTTGAGATTTTTCACTGACGTGGATATTAATCTAGTCATATCTCTCCTTTCAAGTCAGGCTAATTGATTGCTGATCATAGGGATTGCCTTCAATCCAAATAAACTCAGTAGAGTACAGAGCAACATGTCTGAGTTTTAAACTAATTTGTTGTAGATGCACACATTTACTGGGCCTGAAATGTAACAACATACAGGAGATGTGTTCAGACTGCAGCCATTGTTGTGACGTCAAACAGTCAGCACCACGTATATTTTGTGAAAGCAGCAGTAATTAATTTATGTGGAACAACACAACATTAACTTATCACGTTGATGTACCGTAGTGATACAACTTTTTTGCAGACCATTGCAATATTTACACATCCAGCAGACCCGGAGCAACAAAACAATGAGTTGAAAGATGCTTAAATACTCTGAACAGCAGCTTTGGGTAGTAATAATAATAATAATAATAATGGTAATAACAAAAATTAATAACTCTTTGTGGGTTCATCACAAGAGCAGATTTAAGGTTATCCTAACGTCTGTTCGCAGTGGCAATTTAGAAAGATTTTACTCCCTATCCTGAGCAACTTGTTTTTGAATTTCTTTGTGCCACTCTTAAGTTCTTGTGATATTGTCATGATCAGCTAATCTTGATTTTGTCTTGTGAATCTATTATAGATGTTATATGTTTTTATGCTGGTTTTGTGCAGATTGAGTCATGTTTTCAACCTGCAAACAAACACGCCTGGTGCGATGAAAACAACCCCCCCTAACTCTACGGGCGGAGGTCCAAGTTCTGGGATAACAAATATCGACCCCCCTCCATGTGGTTAATGCTCCATGCATGCTGGAGACTGACTGTAGCTACTGGAATTAGCTGGATAGCTGGTTGGTTGGCTCGCACTGAGTGAAACCATTGTGTGTGTGTAACCCCACAACACTGAGGTCAGAGAAAGGGAGGTGTGTGTGTGTGTGTGTGTGTGTGTGTGTGTGTGTGTGTGTGTGGTGCCCCAGACACAGTTTTGGTCAAGGAGTCCATATATCACAACCCAGAGAAAGGATAAGAAACTTCTACCATACAAGGTGGGCTTTACAGAGCTCTTCTTTTAGTCTCTGAGCTCCTGGCACAGTCACTCACTAGGACACATTTTTTTTTTCCCTACCTAAAAGCACACACATATATTAGGAACAATCACATAACTTTTTCCTAACTAGCCCTGGATTTCCTCCAACTGCGGAACAGCTGCGCGTCGGCTCCGTGCTCTGCTGTCCGTCAATACCCACCAGGTCCGGATTTGTTGCAGAACGGCTGCGGCCATGACGGACAGCTGTCAGTCACGAGGACCCACAAGATCTCGCAAATTCATGTATCTTTGCGCAATATAACATTAATATGTAGTTTCTATAAACGGAACCCCAAAACTTCTGACCTGTTGACTTCAGGCCTGTCTCTGCCCATTATTACATTTCCAAGGTGTAATGCAGGGAATCGTGATCCGCCGTGAGCATGGTGTATTTTATTTTGAAAATGAACCAGATGTTTTATTTTGTTTCTTTGCTTGACTTCCTGTCCCCCACAATCTGCCCTGTGCTAAATTGCTGCCGAGCTCTCCGGCATTGTCAAAAATAGAAGCTCTGCATATCTGCCCCAGAGGGCTGCGGATCGCGGGAGATGGGACCGAGTCGGACCGCAGCCGTTCCGCAGTCAGTGAAAAAACACACATTGACTTTAATGGAAACCTAGTAACTCCGCTGCGGATCCGCAACCATTCCGCAGATGGTGAAAATTACGGGTTAGTCTTTCCTCCCTTAAACCAATGAGATAGGCACAGAGAAAAAAAAAAGTATGTCATGGAAAATAACCAAATCCGATTTATCTTTGGCAGTAGTTTTTTATGTATAATTGTGTAATAGAGTGCTGCAGAAATGAGTCCTATAACCTGCATATGAGTTGACATTTTTGCACTTCAGTCAATGGGTTTTTGGTAAGTTGCCTGAAATAAGGTTCTGTATGTGCTGTGGTTAATACTAGCTCAAGAGATTTTCACATTTTGTTCTACTTAAAATACGCCAGTAAATACCCCACTCTTGAATTCCCTTGATAAGAAGTGATTGAGAATGGGCCACATGGTCAGCTCAGGGGCATGTTAAAAAGATTGTGCAGTGGCTTTAAGTTCATTCTTCTTTGCCTCCAGGTATATTTTACTACTGGCCTTTTTGAAAGGCTGATGCGAGTAATAGCTTGACTTATTGCAGCTGAAAGTGAGGTAAAGAGAGAGAGAGAGTTGAATTCAAAATCTTTTTTTAATAAAAAACAATACAAAAAACCTTTTTCCATCACAATAAATAGGGCAACAGAAAATATATAAAATAAATAATTATGAAAATAATATAAATAAAATATTAAATCATCTACTACAGAACATGATGCATGTTTAGCACCACTGAAAATCATCAATGTTATTCATTTCCTTATAAAATCTAAAATCAACCCAGACTCTGGCTTACACTTAATAGATGAAAACCGGAAGTACTTCCTGTTCTGTCTTCCACTTTATTCTTCCTGCTACTAGATGGACAATTTTGCCTCTCTTCTTCAGTCAGGTTAAGTAAATGCCATTTAGAGGCATCAGCTTTTTTTTCTTCTTTTTTTTTCTTTTTTATAGCCGGCTGTACGCACCAGACACACCAAAGTTAGCGGCAGTCAAATCAAAAACAACAAACACCTCACTTATGCTCGTCTTTAGTTACTCAAATGTTGTTGTTTTTCTGCTTAAAAGGAACAATGTTCAAACACTATCAAAAAAGTTCCAAAGGACAAACGCGTACACCAGCCTGTAAGATTGTATCAAGTTTTGTCTTTTTAATCTTAGAGAGAGAGAGATTATCTGATTCATTCATGTTCAGTTGCCACAGCCCCATATTAGCAGCAGTAATTATCAAGTACATTTCATTTTACAATAGCAGAAACTAGTGTTGGGTGATTTTGCATTGATTATGCTAGCATTTCAGGTAAGTTAATCCACTGATCCTATCATGATAGCTGGTCTAATCCAGTGGATGACCTTGCAGATAGAGTAAAATGGGTTTATATAAATGACTGGCTTGATGTCACAGTGACTAATCACCATAATCTGACCCAGTCATTCATGGGACAGAGTAGATAGAAGACAGAGTAGATGAATAGATGTGTAAAATGTCTGAGGTAACTCAAGGGGCAGATGAAATATAGTAAGTTGGAAAGAGAAAAAATTCTTTATAGAAAAGGGGAATTAACAGCCAATGACTGTGAATATTATTCTTGACATGGTGGCCGTTTAACCACAATCTTCAGTCCCCCGTTATCTTTGTACATTTCTGCCTGTGTCTCTGCAGAGAGACACAGGCAGAGTGAGAGACAAACACTCCAGTCTAGTCAGTTATTTAAAGCCTTCCTATTCATAGCTCTTTATATAATCGCTGCAGTAACTTTGATCATTTATTAATGTTATCACTGTACACACAAGGAGACACAAAAGGGTTTAAGAAAGGGTTATTTGCTAACATCACCACCATTACAGGGCGGGGTTATTGGTGTAAATAGACAGAAGACAAGGTAAACAGCAACACTGCTATGTGATGATTGATGCCAGTGGTTCCCAAACTCTGGTGCGTGGACCATGGGGGGGTCATTGAGAGGGTTCTATGGCAATCAAAACTGTGGTTCATGCATAGTATGTGTTTGTGTTGATGTAAGTGCAGAGTCCGCAGAAACTTTAAGACAAAGCCATATTATGTGCAGTCATACAATGTTTTTCCATGCAACAAGTGATGAGCTAGGTATGTGTGGGCTATAAGTGTAAGAAATGTGAGGAATGCAGAGCTGTGTGTGTGTTGGTGTGTGTGTGTGTGTGTGTACTTGTTTGTCAGCACATTGCTCCCAGCTCTCCCCATCCAAAAACAAGCCACCCCGGAGCTCTCAGGTGATGACGAGGGACAAAGAAACATCAGGGTTTCAAACAGGGTTGCAAATAACAAATTTCACCATGATGTTATTATATTATTGTTTTTATACAGTGGTGTGAAAAAGTGTTTGCCCCCTTCCTCATTTCCTGTTCCTTTGCATGTTTGTCACACTTAAGTGTTTCGGAACATCAAACCAATTTAAACAATAGTCAAGGACAACACAAGTAAACACAAAATGCAATTTGTAAATGAAGGTGTTTATTATTAAAGGTGAAAAAAAAATCCAAACCATCATGGCCCTGTGTGAAAAAGTGATTACATATACATCCATCATCAATTCATGAGTCAAAACATGTAGCCGGACAAGTCATACCCACATCAAGATGTTGGGTCAATCCGAGGGGGCGGGATAAACGTCTCTTTCAAATTCCTTCCGCATGCAATAGAATAGCGCTAAAACCAACCAGACCAACGCTGGTTGATATATTAAACTTTTGCCGTATCCAGTTGGCAAAACTTCGAACATATCTTCCTTTTTTAAGAATGACTTCAGTGCTTAACTACAAGCCTTCTAGAGTTGCGGCCAAAGCCGATTCGAAAGACGATCTTCTTTGTTTTCAAGTAGCAGGAAATTTCTGTTGCAAATCTGTGGTCCTTATGTTATGCCCGCTCACCAACGCTATATACGATGTGATTGGCCTGACCAGAATTATTTTTTTTCCAGCTCGCAAGCCAACGGAGAGTTGCTAGATTGACCCTAGCAGCAAATTACTGACTTGAGCTGCAAATTACATTTGCTGCTGCTAGGGTGCGTCCAGACTTCTAGGCTACAAAACATGGCCTTGCTCCATTCAAAACACGCAAGGGTTTTGTTGCTGCAGCTTTAATTGGTCTGGTATGACCAAAGGCTTATGGTGGCTTATGTTAGCAAACCTTAGATTGATATTGTGCTACTGACTACTTTTACTTTATGACTTTGACATACATGTTCTACATCTTATTTTCTTAACAGTGGGCACTGTTTAACAAAAGACACATTCGCTATAAATTTATAGGATTATATAAGATTATTTGGGTGACTATTGAAACGAGTTAACGTGACTAAATGTATATAATAGTAATTTAAGTAATTGTGAAGTGATGTAAAGATGGTTATAAATCTAAATTATAATCAAATATATTTCAATTACCAAATTAATAGTTTCCCTCCACAAACTGGACATGTTTCAATGTGTTGCTTTAATAAGTCAGATGTTTGTTTGTGTAAACACCTGCGAGTGTGCAACAGGTGCAGGCTGGTCATTTGGGTTATCAAGCTCCCATCACAGATGGTTTGTTTAATAGGATTCACATGGCCTTCGGAAGGCCCAAACACGACACCCACACTGCATTAACACTTCACCTACAGCTTGCTCAGAACACTAGTAACCTTGGAGCTCTACAGTGATAGCAACACAAGGCTAATGGGATACAAAGCTGCTGCAAATAATTTTCCTCATCCAGAGTGTTTGAATGGCCATGAAGCCTGAAACCAAAACTCATTACTGCACCCTGATCCTCAGATGAGAGCTGAGAAATTTTCATCAAAGATACAAATCTTATAATTAATATGATCTAATTACCAAATATTTACTATGGTAGTTCAAAAATATTGTACAAACATGTATTTATAATTTTAACATAGTAATAGAATTGGGCCCAAATAGATTATAGTGTCTATTCACTATATGACATATTACTGCTTATTTAACATAAAATACAGACAAGTTGGCCGGTAGTACAGTATTCAGTCAAAGAAAATCTAGTTAAAAAGAAAAAGATAAAACTGAGCAACACACACACACACAGGCAAACAGGCGCACAGGCTATAATAACAGTAAGAGAAGCGGTAATAGCTGGCCTTGGTGTGTGTGTGTGTGTGTGTGTGTGTGTGTGTGTGTGTGTGTGTGTGTGTGTGTGTGTGTGTGTGTGTGTGTGTGTGTGTGTGTGTGTGTGTGTGTGTGTGTGTGTGTGTGTGTGTGTGTGTGTGTGTGTGTGTGTGTGTGTGTGTGTGTGTGTGTGTGTGTGTGTGGGTGCGTGCGTGCGTGCGTGCGCGCGCGCGCGCGCGCGCGCGCGCGAAGGAGAGTAGAAAAACATCTGCTCTTGCACTTACGCTAGTACCATGGATGGATAGATACTGACATACTACTCTCGTACAGTCATATATCCGGCTAAAATGATGAAGGTAGGATTAATCTAAAAAAAAATGTATTTACTAAGAGAAAAGTAGTGGACTCTTGTCAGATTTTTGGGGCTCTGTTATAGTCAGCAATATATATCTTTTCCTACTAAAAGCAAACTACTGACAGAGGAACAACAATACTATAGTAGTTTATTTGTTGCCTAACAAAATTTAAAGTAGTGAGGACGTGTTCTTTTGAACCGAAAAAGAAACCACAAGTATATCCTATAAATCCAAACCTAGAAATGTTTCAGAAAATTGCTCAGCCACCTCTCGTTTTCACGTTTTTTATACTACTTGAACTATGAACTTAACAATGAACTTAACAATGAACTTACCAATGAAAACATCACTTCAGCTTGTTACATTCATTTACACTCATTATGATAGAGAAATGAAAGACCTATGTATATTTTTACCACTGACTTGTTGCTTTTTTTCCCCCGTTATGCCATTATGAGTTGAAAAATACATCCTTAATCATAACCTTGGTTACAACAAACCAAACTTTAACATTTCTGTCATTTTTAATTGGCAAATGAATACACCACTGTAACTTGGCTATTTGCTGACCTACTGTATTTGTGGTTACATAAAATTACTGACTGATTGCTGCTGATTGGCTTTATTGATTGCTTCTTTGATAGCTAAAGGGCAGTCAGTGGTGCTGTTTGGAGCTTCCTGTGTGTGATAGGTCAGTCTGTCTGTGGGCCCGCATCCCTGCTGTCAGTCACATACAGTCGTATTTTGATGTAATTGGCAGATGGTAAAGGCTTTAAAATGGAGCTAAATAAATACATTTGGAGATCGCCATTCACCAGATTTAACACTTTAAATTTCTTTCTCAGTTTCAATCTCTTTCTCTGTTTATGTGTGTCTCACACTAGGAGGTAGCCAGTTTACTGCAGTGGTGTTACATAACTCTGCTGACTAGAAGCAGCTGTGAGTGTGTGTTTTCATGCATGCTACATTCATTTTTAATGTCACCTCATAGAGAGGAGGGTTGGCTGGGGTCTTTACTCCTATGCACACACATGTACACACACACACACTTTAACCCACTCAATATAAAGGGGTGTGTTTGTGTTGTTTGTGTTGTGTGTGTGTGGTGTGTGTGTGTGTGTGTGTGTGTGTGTGTGTGTGGTGTGTGTGTGTGTGTGTGTGTGTGTGTGTGTGTGTGTGTGTGTGTGTTGTGTGTTGTGGGGGTGGGGGGGCCATTCCACCACATTGCTAATAACAATAACTTTATTTATATAGCACATTTTAATAGCTTTACAGAAAAAGTAATCAATATCCAAAATATAAAACTATTTAAAAATAGTTAAGAGTTCAGTTACATTGCAATCATTTCCAAACTAGTGTAAAAAAAATAATCTGCTCTAAGACAATACTATTCTCCTTCCTGCATTGATTTGATTGTCAGTTTGTCATCAGCTGCAGAGCCACACACACACACACACACACACACACACACACACACACACACAGCCATACATCACCCAGTATTTTACTCTGCTAGGCACTTTGTTAATGATGACCTTGCTTGTTCAGCTTGTGAGTTTGTGTGTTTGTGTGTGTGTGCTGGAGACTGTGTGTGTCTGTTATGTGATTGATTTTCTCATCATCACTTACTGCTAGGAAGTGGAATGACTCACTCTTTTCTCCCTTCACTTCTTGCTCGTTCTGACACTCTGACCCTGCCCTTCCTTTGTTCACTCTACAGTCTGTGAGGCCATAAATGTTGGCTGAAAGTTAGCAGGTAGCACAAGCTGGTACCTTTTGCTATTTGCTTTTATCTCAACAGAGTTTGGGTCACTAGGTTTCACAAATATCTGCAGGATGTTCTGTTAAGTAAAAAGCTGTTAGCTCAACATTTACAGTGCCTATAAAAGCTGGGCACACTCCCATCATTTTGAAACTAATGTTTCATTGTTTTACAACTTTGAGTCACAATGGATTAATTCAGCTTTTTTTTTTTTTTTTTAAATACAGATATTTAGAAATAATTTATTTTAAATGGGTTAATTTGATTAATGAAATGAGTTAATGAAGCTCCTTCAGACCAGAATGCAGAACTGTCATTGGCATCATGTGTCTTCTTCAACAATGTTTCATTTTGTAATTTGGGCAAATTGTTAGTTAAACCGTTGTCATGCTGAGCTATTGGCTTTATGAACAGTGCTTGTATTGGCCAAGTAGCTGAACAAAAAGAGAAATAAGGTAAATGACTGAAGTAGACGCAGCAGGTCAAAGGTTAATGGGTATATTATAACCTTAAATTAGAACCAAAATGTCTTCTTACGGTGGATAAAATCAGTCATTATGTAATGCCAACAATGTTAAAAACCCAATCTGGAATTTTATTAACCATATACTTATTGTTACACTCACTTGCATATTTGAAAAGTTATTTATCAAAAAGTCACTATTAATAAAACACAAACTGTCACACAAAGTGCACATATGCATATCAATCTGTATGAAAGATAGATGACTAAAAGACAACGGTCCGGATCAAAAGAAGTAGTCTCGGTCCAGACCAAACTGATCCATGGTTTTTTTGCAGTAAAAAACACTTTTTGGATGGTTTGGACTTTCAGACCAATTACAGGAAGTTAGGCAACTGCGTACTATGGAAGAAGAAGAAGAAGAAAAAAACTGGAAAAAACCCCTCTAGAACAAGAAAAAATTAGTCATGGAAGTATGTGGGGAGAAGAGGAGATTATATATTTAATTTCAATTTGGACAGAAATGGTCTTTCTGCTAGTAGTAATACCTTAATAACACAATCGGGATTTCCTCAATGACATTTTCATTTATACGGAAAAGACTACTCGCCAAGAAATGCCAAAATGACAACACGCCAACATGAGACGCACACCCGAATACTCACCAATCAACGGGAGACGCAACACACAATTGTGGTGACGACACACCGTAGGCAAGGCATGGAAAATTCTTTAGTGCGCTGGCAAAAGCATTATGGGAAACCCAAAAGAACTGGATCATACAGTATGTATACAGTGTAATTAAACACAAACATTGGTTAGGACCTTGGTCCAGACTTTTAGGTGTGAAAACGCATTAAGAGTCAGAAATAGAGTCCATAAATCCAAGACCAAGTGAGGTAGAGGAAGACCATAGATGATGATTGTCTCTATTTAAGTAGAGGAATAAAAAAAGTGATCTAGTTAGTTGCAGGAACACAAAGGGGCCTGCAGCCTACAGCTAGCGTTGGCATAAAACCTACCACCAGATGCTTATCAATAATAGACTATTGATGTTAATATTTCAAATCTGCTCCCAAATTCCATCCATGGCATTTCTTTTCTCCTCTCTGAATGCTACACCTGACTTCGTTCATATGGTTTGTTTAATCAAAAACACCTGCTTCCTCCTTTCCTTTCCTCATGTTCTCCGTCTCTTACTCTCTCTTTCACCCTCCTTCCTTCCTGCCCACTTTCTCCCTTTGTGACCTCTGCCCTACACTCACTTTCACACCGTTTCTCAGATGTTTTCTGGACGCTTGTCATTTTTCCTGTGGTTTTCTCACGCCAGCGCAGGATATGAAAGGATTGTTTTGTGTTTATGGGAGTGAAAGAAACAGAGAGAGAGGGGGGAGAGATGAAGGGAAAGAAGGGGAGACTGAGGTGGATGTTTGTTAATTGTTAAAAAAAAAGTCAGATTGTTTGTTTGATTTCATTTTGAGGTTTATAAGAGTGGAAGGTGGAGTTATTGGATTTTTTGTTTGGAGGTGTGATAGGAGAAGCGAAGAGTGATGGAGAGATGTAGACGTGAGTGATAGTGGGTTTTGTTTACTAGATAGGAAACCAAACATTGTTATCATTGTGAGAGTTGAAGTGGAACACTCAGAAATAGGAAAAGATACATCCCTCATGGCACACGGTTACAGCTTTTAAAGGGGAGATTGTACTCATTGTGTAATTAAAATTACCCAAAATATAGACAATGGTTTGAGATGTATTGAAAGTAAACATGTTGGACAAGCAGTTGTGCAGTCAGGACAGAATATTTAAAGAAGAAAATGGATTAAAAAAAATAGGATTGGCAATATTTTGCATTTTTCTTTCTGACAACAAACTAAAAAACTAGAATCAACAAAGTGTCTCTTAACACTTTCTCTTAGCCCATTTGTTTCTACCAAAGGTAAGACAAATATTTATTCTAATTAGTTTTTTTTAAATCTAATAGTTCCCTAAAACAGCAGGGCAATGTAGTTTTTATCAAACACTACTCAAACACGAGTAAATAATGCATTTGTAGTGCACTATGTTCAGCAGTGGATTAATACGTATTCATAAGGCAGTGTGGGCATCGGCAGGACGGTGGATGATTGACTGAAAATAAAATGCTCATTTTCATGGTAATAAATGCACGAGGAAAGCTACTTTTCTACACAGCCCTGTAATGGTTCAAATGCAAACATCTAAAATTTACTCTGAATCTCTTTTTTTTTCTCTCCATGTGTGAGTCATAATAAATGAACATGTCACTCAACAACAGTGTGAATCATAGATGTGTTAAGTTTTGGGACAATAAAGGAGCTCTATGACACAGAGGAAAAGCTATGTAAGGCTTCAGATACACAAACAGTACTTGTAAGATTCATTAATTGTAGGTGTTTGTCTTTTCATAGGATTTGTTCACAGTAGGAAAAATATGGGCTATTGCTGGCCTTAATCTTTAAAGCATGCAGTCTTTAATAATTAAAAGCCTAACATTGAGTGCACAGAACTCGTGGCATGTTTGACCTTTTTTAACCAATAGAAATTTAAACATCAGATAAGATGGAAATCTGATGTTCCTGGATGCTTAGTTATCAATTATCTGGCCCCCAGAAAGCCACCATACCTTTTTTGTTTGAATTTCACTTTTACAGAATAAAGTTCGAAATCATGTTTAAAGTATCCTGTTATGTCAGCTGTATTGGCCATGAACGTCAATATTTATGTGAGGATCTTCATGACAGTTCATAACATATGTTTTGTTTTTATGTGCTTTTAGGGGCTAAGACATTTCCAGAACAACTGAATAAAGAGGGCACTTTCTAAAATTTGGTTTTTCTCAAGCTTTATGAGGAAATCATTTTAAAACACAGTAATCCTTGTTCAGGATGTCCTGAAAACGAGGAGAGGGCTGTTGTTGTGTGCAGGAAAAAACTATTGTCCTTTTTAAGTTTAACATCAAATTCGGAGTAATGTGGTTGTACAAGACATTGTTTTCACTGTTTAAGTGTTTTAAAAACACTATCTGAGTGATTTTTCATTTGGAACCAGAAAGTTTTACTGTCTGTTTATACGTGCAAGTACGATGTGGAGAAACTCACACATAAAGTCTACGCAGAAGTTGTGATGAATGGGCAGTCTGTACTCCCAACAGTCACACATTGAACTCCATTTTGTGTGTGTGTGTGTGTGTGGTGTTGTGTGTGTGTTGGTGTGTGGTGTGTGTGTGTGTGGTGTGTGTGTGTGTGTGTGTGTGTGTGTGTGTGTGTGTGTGTGTGGTGTGTGTGGTTGTGTGTGTGTGGTGGGTGTGTGTGTGTGTGTGTGTGGTGTGTGGTGTGGTGTGTGGTGGGTGTGGTGTGTGGATATAGTGCGGTGTAAAATGAGCACTTTGACGATAGATGGAGCAGATTGGACATTTTTCTTTCCCAATACAACACCGTCATCTGCCGGCTTAAATATTAGATTTTCAGTCAGGGAAAGAGATCTTTCGGCTTTCTCCCTCTCTGTCCTTAATGTTTCCTCCCTCGTATCCTTTCCCTTTTTTTGATTTTTTTAAATCTTAATCCTTTCTCATATCCTGTTTCACCCTCCCTTGCTCTTACTCCCCTCATTCTTTTTCTCTCTTTCGAAATACTTCCTGCGTCTTGATTCTCTCAGTATTGGGGTGGTGTGTGTGTGTGTGTGTGTGTGTGTGTGTGGTGTGTGGTGTGTGTGTGTGTGTGTGTGTGTGTGTGTGTGTGTGTGTGTGTGTGTGTGTGTGTGTGTGTGTGTGTGTGTGTGTGTGTGTGTGTGTGTGTGTGTGAACAGAGACATGTCTTTATTGTCTTTTAGGTGTTTTTTTTCTGTATCGTGTGTGTGGAAGGGGAAAGTTAATAATAATAATATAGAAACAGTTTTCTGTTTGAGTGTGACAAACCTACAGACAGACAGATTCCTATCTGCATCTATGTCTGCTCTGTGTGTGTGTGTGTGTGTGTGTGTGTGTTGTGTGTGTGTCACAGAACGGGGGAATAAAAATAAATGTGAAACAAACGGAGAGAAACAAAACTTTCCGTAGTTTGAACAAACCCCACAACAGGAAGCCCTGTGTGAATGACACGGCCATATTAGGAGCGAGGAAGTGAAGGTAATGGAGTCTCCGTGGTGACAGGGTTCCCAAGACCTGGTCACCACGGTGACAGGGGTCAAGCCTTGTTTATGACCAGCTCATGAGAAACACAGAGGTTGACAGTTGTACAGGACCTGTTAAGTTTCAAGTAAGGGCAAAGTGCCAATGTGATACAATGCAGGTGGTCTAAGATGTTCATTCATAGTTTTGGTGCCTTCAGTGATAATCTACAATGTAAATGGTCTTGAAATAAAAGGAAACTGTTAAATGTGAAGGTGTGTCCAAACTTGTGTGTGTGTGTGTGTGTGTGTGTGTGTGTGTGTGTGTGTGTGTGTGCCTCCATACACATGTGTATTTATACACATATATGTATATACACATTCTGTATATATACACCATATATATGTGTGTGTGTGTGTGTGTATATGTATATGTATTAGTGTATGTATATGTATATATATATGTTGTGTATATGTATTTATATGTATATTATGTATATATGTATGTTATATTGTATATAGATATATATATATGATATAGATGTATAGTATTATATATATATCTAATATATATATATATATTATATATATCTATATATATATATTTATAGTAGTATTATTGTGTGTGTGTGTGTGTGTATAGACACGTGTACATATACATATATTTTTGTAGTAAACTAATCTGTGGTTTTGGTCATAGACTAAGATTTCTTTAGTTGATAAGTCATTAAGTCATTTTTCATGCTTATTCATGCTTAATTACTCATTTGCAAGACTTTAGCTGGGGAATGAGTGGTCAATGCAGCTGCTATGAAACAGTTTACTTTCCTATAAGCTCTCCACAATAAAAGTCCCCCGTAATTGTGGTATTTGAATGTTTTTATTATGAAGGGGCAAAATCAAGAAATGTTGGGTCTTCATCAGCAGTAACGCAACACGACTCCCATAAGCAAACCTGAACCTTGAGATAAAGCAGTTATTATATAAACTAAACTTCCATCCACAGAGATACTAATTGAAGCTACACACGTACTGAGAGCTCAACGCACTGAGACTTTTTAAAACCTCTGTCGGCACCCTTTTGTATAGGCTCCAGTCTATGGTTGGCACACAGGCAGACTGTGGGAAATGCTTTTTCATTTTTCACTTTAATTTATGTGAGAGTAACAACTGACATAAACGCAAAACCAGTCTATGCAAACGGAAATGATGTACGTGTTTATTAGCATGTAGAATGTGGAAGTGAGATTTGATCGGAAATGGTTACTCAGGATGCATTTGGAGACACATTCTACTGACAGGTACAAGCTGTCCACTTGTAATCACACTCAAAGACACCAACTGTGCTGAGTCATACAGGATTTCCCTGAATTTACCAGCCAAATTAGCTTTGTGTCTCCTAAAATCGTATGCTGAATGCACTGCCTCAGTCAGTAGGTAAACTAAGAGTCACACCTCAGACTGTATATTCAGAAAGTTAACTGATCTGTGCAGGACATGGGGACATTTTACAAAAGCTCTTCGTAATTAGATATGGCACTCAATTATTGATGTTCGTTTTATTACAGAGATCTGTTTGAAAAAAGTGAAAATGTGTTATAAATGTATAAGAGCCTAATTTCTTCTCAATCAAATTAGCTGCAATCCACTCTCTCTGACTCTGCAGCTTTCTTCCGTCTTTCCATATATTTTGTTCTTTGAGGAAAAACACATAGCTGTATCTTCTGAATCACAGCTGTATGTTCCTCATATTGATCTGCAGCAATCTGTACTGTCTCTTCCGTTGGGATTATTGTAGATTTTATAAAACATATGACACTTATGACTTGAAATCACTTTAAGGGATACTCTGTAGAAGTTGCAATTACTTTTGCTTTTTACAGAGTGAAATAAACACACAAATACCTTTATAACAACTGCCAGGTGAGAAATGTAACTTAACCACTGATAAAGGTTTAATAAATTGAATGTTTGTGAATTTAAAAAAAAACTTTTACAAAACTACAAAACTTTAAGCAGAGCTATTGAGCATTATTTGAGCCAATTGAGGCTGATGTACCTTCAAACTGCAGCCAGAGATATTATCAAGAGTAAGACAGACTCATTCAGTGTCTCTTGGCTTGTCTATATGAGGTGGATAGTGTGGCAGCCAAATGGCATTTAATATATTTGTTTTCTTTTTTCATGGAGCCACATTAAGAGACAGTTTGACAGTGAGACAATGATAAAGTCTTGATTTAATTATCTTACATTCAGCTGACTTCACTCAGCTAAAAGACAGTCTGCCTCGTCTTCATCTTTAATCAATCAAAATCAATCAATCAAAAAAAAACAAAATGTATTTATATAGCACTTTACAGCAACCAGCAAGTATCCAAAGTGCTTAACAGAATGAGTAAAATCACATTATACAATTGAGTGAACATAAAAACAGTAAAATCAGAAAAGGTTACAAAGAAAAGAATGAAATTGTCACACCACTGCTACGTATCAAAAGCCAGGCTAAACAGTTTTGAGTTTGGACCTAAAAAGAGCTACATCTGTAATAGTGTGAATGTCAGGGGGTAACTTGTTCCAGAGTCTCGGGGCAGCAACTGCTAAACCCTGATCACCCCACCGTTTATACCTGAAACTTGGGACTTCTAAAACCAACTGATTTGAAGACCGCAATTACCGGTTGTGCTCCCCGCAAAGTTAAAATTTCAGACAAATACTCTGGGGCGAGACCATTTAAAGCTTTAAAAACAAACAACAAAATCCTAAAATCTACTCTAAAACGCACCGGGAGCGAATGCAGGGTATAGAGAACGGGAGTGATGTGTGCACGTCTAGATGTATTTGGTAAAAAGCAAGCAGCAGCATTTTGAACAAGTTGAAGGCGTGAGACCGTCTGATTCAGACCAACATAGAGGGCATTACAGTAGTCCAACCTTGAACTACTAAAAGCATGAATGGCCTTTTCTATGTTGTGCCTGCTCAGAAAAGGCTTAACATTAGCCAGCAGACAAAGCTGGAAAAAGCTCATTTTAACATTACTGATCTGCTTATCAAATTTCATGCTGCAATCAAAAGTAACCCCAAAGTTTTTGACCGCTGATCTAGTGTATGATGCCAGAGCTCCGACACTTAAAGCTGGACCATTCTGCATGCCTGGAGTACTGAAAATAATACACTCTGTTTCACCTTCATTGAAGTTAAGAAAGTTGTTTGAAAGCCACAACTTAAAATCCGTAATACAACGAAGCAGGGAGTTTAGTGTGACACTGTCATTTGCTTTCATAGGCAAATAGATTTGCAAATCATCTGCCAAGCAATGAAAAGATAGGTTGTGCTTTCCTATAATCGCCTCTAAAGGCAGCATGTATAAAGAAAACAGAAAAGGGCCAAGAATGGATCCCTGAGGTACCCCACAAGAGAGAGGAGCTACTGATGAGGAGAGGTCCACAACCATGACAGAAAAGCTCCTATTTGACAGATAGGAGCTGAACCATTTGAGTGGCGAGCCTCTGATGCCTACACAATTCTCAAAGCGAGAGAGGAGGACTGCATGGTCCACTGTGTCAAACGGTCCAAAAGGACTAAAACAGTAGGATTTCCAGCATCTACGGACAAGGCAATATCATTATGTACCCTCCACAGTGCAGACTCAGTGCTGTGACGTGATCTAAAACCAGACTAAAATTTTTAAAAACGGGGTTCAGTTGTAAAAAATACTTGTAACTGTATAAAACATTTTTTTCCAAAACCTTAGAAAGAAAAGGCAGATGAGAAACTGGTCTACAATTAGACAGCACTGTAGGGTCAAGATTAGGCTTCTTAAGTAGGGGCCTAACCACAGCATGTTTAAAGGCAGCTGGGACAGAACCTAAAGTGAGAAAGGAATTAAAAAGAGTAAGAAGACTCACCCCAATGGTGCTATTAAAAACTTCATCCACCATTCTGGCGGGGACAGTGTCTAAGGGACAGTTGGTAGGTTTCATGTGTTGTACAAACTCACTAAGTAACGTCAGAGAAGCTATCTTAAATTCCTCAAACACAGCTGAGTGTGCAGGAAAAGCAGGTAAAAACACCGTAAAATTAGCACTGGGGATTTTTTTGATAGATGCTACTTTGTCAAAAAATAACCAAGAACTTTCTCACATGTACTGATTGACACAACTGTCGGAGCAGAGGAGCATGGGTTTATGACTGAGTTAATAGTATTAAATAACACTTGAGGTTCATGGCAACTGCTAGCTATGACAGAAGAGAGATGCTGCATCTTCACCACCTTCACAGCATTCTGGTATGTGGCTAGACTGACTCATGTAAATTGTCTCTCTTCAGTCTTCGTTCAGCTTGTCTGCAGTGTTGCCTAAGGGCCCTTGTGGTGTCATTTACCCCGGGATCCGCCTTAGGTTAAACAGCTTTAATCCAATAAGGGGCAATAGAGTCTAAGATTTCAGTGCATGTGGAATGGAACACAGAGAGAATGTTTTCTGGGGAAGAGGGAGAGACCAGACTAGTCTTTACATAAAACTATGAGCCCACAAACGCAGAGGAAAACTCTCCAGCTGAAGAGGAGGTGATGCAGCGGCGCCTTGAAGCTGAGGAGACAGGCTTAATAGCGGGCGGCGTAACACTGATCTCAAACCTGACGGGGAAGTGATCGGAGATACCAGTTTCAGTTATTTCTTCCTCTCAGCAGCTCAGTGAAATAGTTTGTCCAAGGGCGTAGTCTGATGTTATTTTGTGTAATGACTCGGGGATAGCTGGTTTTATTAAGTTCATTATCATTCATTATCATAAATGTGCAACAGACTAGAAAATATCTTGGCAAATTGGCAAGTGTTCAGTTTCATAAAATATTTTGGGTGTTTCATTTATAAAAGTAGTTAAAAGTAAAGACTTTTACCTGAAATATACCCCCTTAATCTGATCCTGGTCAGCTGTTGCTGGTGTGAAAAATTGGAGGCAATCATGGAAGTTAGTCTTAATGTCAAACAAAACTAGTTGGAAAAATGTTCAATTTACTTAACATATTATAATCTTTCACAGTTGCTACTGATATAGTTTACCTCCTCATGATGTATTTTTATTATTATAATAATAATAATAATAATAACATTATTTATTATTATTATTTTAAGGTGTGAGGTACCAAGTTTTCAGGTTTTATGGCAAAACTGCTATAATGGTCTTTCCTATAATACTTGAACCTTGTAAATCCGGGTTTCTATTATCATTTGGTGATAATAGAAAATATTATTATATGTCTGTTTTTAGCTCTGGTCATTTGTGCAAATGTGAATGTGCTTGGTGAACTAACTTCTTTTGTAATGCTGTGTGTATGCTTAAACGGTGTGTTTCCTGCTATGACAAAGACTTATGAAGTTTTATGAGAAGTTAATTATGAAGTGGTTTTGTTGATGACAGATTTGTGTGTGCAAGGTGTTGTCTGATACCGTTCAAAGCTATTGAAAACGTGTACTGAACAGTGTACAGTATGTGTTTCCATTATGTTGCTGCATCCTGTGTATGTTTGTGTGTGTGTACTTACAGTTAAAGATATGTTCCTTCCATTCATCCATCCTAATTTGGGATCCTTTCATGCAATGTGTGTTTTTGTATCCTGTGGTAATCCTTTTCCGGTGATGGAAAGTTGAGGCACAAACTAATAAAATGTGCTTAGTTACAAAGTCTCATGCACATAACAGTGTATGTTAAGGTCAAGTCAGATTCATGTAAATCAGGAAATCTGTTGAATTTAATATACTCAACTAAGGCTTTAAAAGAAATTTCCCTTTTTATGTTTTTTGTTGTTGTTGTTGTTGTTGTTATAAGCCAGCATCAGTTTTTGTTACATCTTATGAGCGTCATTAGTTTATTGTGTCTAAGTACCAGTAGACCAAAACTGACAAGACTGAAAAACTGATTTGTACTTTTCAAAAGAAGCGTCCCAACTTGACATGAGTTTTTTGCATTTATAAGCTAATAATCACAATAATCCGGATAGACAAAATACTGTTGGAGATGTTTTTGTTGTGTCACAGAAAGCCCAAGAAACTTGATCACTTCCCTTTGTGTGAAAATCCAAGGCCAATTGTTCACACAGACGCTCAGCAGACCTGAGATAAAACCTCACGTTGCATACAGTTGCTGTGGCTTTCTCTCCTTTTTCTTTTGAGTGTGTTTTCATAGACCGTGCTGAAAAAGTCAACCTCAGGTCAACGCTTTAGTAACTGAGGTGACAACACAAACACTGAGGTTAATTTACGTTGCTGTACACTACACTGCAACTACATTGTTATCATTAGTAGAATTGTTTTTTTGTATTAGAAGTTATGTAAAAATGAACAGAACAATAGCAGGATACTGTTAACATAATTTTGATAAAAGTGAACAACTCTGTCTCTTAACACTTAAATGTTAACCAGACTGATTGTTATGTAGTTTGACTTTGGTAGAATATATAAATTAAGGAATATTCTATAGTAACGTCATCCTCAACATCACCATTACATCAGTTATTTATGTTTAATCTTTTTTGTTTTTCAAAGTAACATTTTAATTCAGCTCAATTGAGTGTTTTTTTTCATTAAATATGGTGTGCATTGTCCTTTCATACCCGTGCATAAATGCATATCCCTTTTTTGTGTTAATGTTGGATTCCAATAAAAAAATCTGTTTAATTTAAACCAATCAAATTCAAAATGATGTCCCTCACGCCTACAATTAGGATGTTACTTGCACCCCCTGGTGGATGACAAAAAAACAAATCTCAGTTGGTTATTAATAAACTTTCAACATCGGTGTCAATGTGTCTGAAAATCCCTGGATTAATAGTTCACATTTCTCTCTACCTGTCTAAATTACTGTCTATAGCTAATATCTGTCTTTCTGTGTTTCTGTCTGCAGGTCTTCCAGAGCAGTACTACAGTCTGACGTGGTTCCTCAGTCCGGTCCTCGGCCTCATGTTCACTCCTCTGATTGGCTCGGCCAGCGATCGCTGCACTCTGCGATGGGGCAGGAGGAGGCCATTTATCCTGGCACTCTGTATAGGGACCCTGTTAGGAGTGGCACTCTTTCTGAATGGATCGCTAATAGGTGAGTTATTCAGTTCATATATTCTGTTTCAGTTTAAAAGTATTAAAGAATGTGAGTCAGGGAGGGAGAGAAAACAAAGCAGTCATCAGTTTATTTCTGGCTTCTTGTTCAGCTCCTGAAATCTTGTAAATCAAATAGGTCTAGCGTGGAAGGGGGGAGGGGAACTTTGCATGGCAGGTCCCATGCAAAGGTCTGTGGTGCTGGATTGTGTGTGGATGGGGGGCCCAATTTTGAAAATGTTGCCCGCCTGTCCATAGTCCCTAAAGGCAGGCCTCGAGTCAAGTAAACAATTGTTGCCATGAAGCCAGTGTTTTTATAGAGAGCAATAATGGCAGTAACTTTGTAGTTTTAATCCAATTATAGACACTTTATGTAATGTGATGTTTTTCCCAATAATGTACTTCTATCAAATCCTAACAAGAGTTATCTCAAGACGCTTTACAGATAGAGTAGGTCTAGACCACACTCTATGATTTACAAAAAAAACAAACAATTCCAGTAATTCCCCCAAAAGCAAGCATTTAGTGCGAAACTGTCTTTTAGAGAGAAACCTCGGGTGGTGAAGAAAACTTCCTTTTAGGGAGAAACCTGGGACAGACCCAGGCTCTTGGTAGGCTGTGTCTGACAGTGCCGGTTGGGGTGTGATGAACAGGGGCAATTATAGTCCCAATTAAGATAACTGAACTATGACTAGGAAAAGTAGTTGTAGTAGTTAATGGCGTAACAGGGCACTGCAGGACGTTACAGGGTTTAGCATGGCATAGCAGGGCAAAGCAGGACGTAGCAAGGTACTGCAGAGTGTAGCAGGGTGTAACAGAGCATAAACAGGGTGCGGAGCATGACCACAGCAACAGCTGCAACCATGATTTAGGTAACATCCTAATCCAAAGACAACTGCTGGGCTCCGGGGAATAAGCTCCCCAGAACTAAGTTAGTAAAAAACGTTTCTGGGACATGGATGCACAGAAATGGAAAGCGAGAGGAGAGAGGAGCTCAGTGTGTTAAAGAAAGTCCCCCAGCAGTCTAAAATAATAACAGCATAATTAAGAGCTGGTGCAAGGAAACCTATAATGGTTGGTGGATGAATCTGACGATTATGAAGAGAAGAAGGGAAGAGAAGGGGTGCCATGTCTGCATCAACA
>NC_045746.1:13662441-13664094 GCF_008692095.1 Etheostoma spectabile
TGTGAGGAGAGCAACATTCACATATAATCAAATAAAATACTACATTTTTTTAATTATGCAGTCCCAGCATTAACGCATATATACAAAACTAACAAAAACAAAAAGGGAGAAATTCACAGTAACTTGGCCTAAGAAGAAGTTTACTTTGTGCCAAGCTGTTATCTAAACCACCTGAGACTATCACAGCCTCTGGCAGTGCAGAAGCTGTTGTTTTACCCAGAATGCCCTTGTGCCACAAAGGAACTAAAAGAACAGGACGGCTTTCTTCCTGGAATAAGTGGAGCATCACTTGCCAAAAGTTGTGTACTCGCACCTCTTACAGTCTGATCGTCAGTTTATTACGTCATCCAAATGTCATTCCAAGGACACATTCAACCAATCCAATCAATCAAATTGATCAGTTGTCAATCATGCCACACAGATATTGATGTCTGGGCTAACGACCTTGGCATAGTTCCGGTTGTAATGCCATGAATCGTATGTCTATACACACACACACACACACACACACACACAAACACAAACAACCACACAAAGTCCACAACAGTGTAAGGTTTATGTCATCAGCGTGTCGATGAATTTATTGATGGTGACAAACAGACGTTTAAGCTGATTGGTGTGGCAGACAGCAGCTATTTGTACATCCTTCTTCTACTCGTGAACTCTAAAAGCTCTATAAACATAGATAGTTGCAAAGATCATTTCAAGTGTTAAATTCAACACTTGAAATGATCTTTGCAACAATCTATGTTTTCAAATCCAAGTCAATGCATTCTCTGCTGGTACTATATTTGTCAAAATGTAATCTTTTTGTGTCTAAATGTATCTTGTGTATCAAATCACACAAAAGGAAGTTAACCACATGCCACTTTAATAGTACAGTATACATACATTTTGATTCATTGGCGTAAACAGCACTCTTGTGCTCAATTATCAGAGCCCACATGGTCCAAATTTTAAGGGTTGCACAATTTAGCACTGGCTGAAATAGTATCTTGAATGGGTGTTTATAGTATCTTGAATGGGTGTTTGTTTAGATCATTTAATTTTAGATGATAGTTTCGTCTTATATTGAGCAGTCTTTTCTTAAGATAGAAGTATGAAAATACATGGCAAGTATGATAATGTTGCAGGCGATTGCATTTCTACCTGTTGATTTCATGAGAGAAAAAGACACTGTAAAGAATATAGGTCTAACTATTAGTTTTACAAAAATTATATACTGAGAGTGGGAAAATATACTGGTTATTCTATGGCTATTACAACAGCAAGTGTAATGGTAATTGTCTTAGTATTGCCTGCATCTGACGGTTATTGTTATTGGTCTTGAAATCCCGTTTTGGTGCATCCAACCCACATAATATAATAGAGTGTACTTGTTCCATGTTCAAGTGTGGACTAAATGGGTGTAAAATGTGCTGTGCAACAATAGCCAATTGGGCCTTTTTAAATGTCTCTAAATAGAACAAAGTGAAATGAATTGTCAAAGAAGTTACAAAAACCATAAACGTGAGCTGTGTGAACTGCTTTCTGTTAGCAGATTCTATTCTGTTCCATTCAATTCCTTTCTGTTCTACCTCCATTCTTCTGCACAGAGGTTGGCACCCAGGTCGCGTGTGCGTGTGCATGTGTGTTCTTGTTTAACTACATTTG
>NC_045746.1:13664104-13669625 GCF_008692095.1 Etheostoma spectabile
AAACTGGGAGTTCAGTATACTTGTTGGGTCTTGACAACTTTGTGGGGCAAAAAATGCTGGACCCCACAACTTTAAAGGGGTGTTTGAGTGTTAAGACTTGGTTTTAGGATTAGGGTAAGAACTAGGTCATGGTTAGAGTGAGGGTAAGGGTTAAGGTTTGGCATTTAGTTGTGATGGTTAAGGTTAGGGTAAGGGGGTAGGAAATGCATTATGTCAATGGTGGGTCCCCACAAAGATAGTTTATGTGCGTGCGTGCACATGTGTGTCTGTACCTTGCCAGCGGGGTTGACATGGGAAAAGACCAGTGACCTTTTACTGTGTGGGAGAAATGAGAGAATAAGAGAGAGAAAGTGTACTTTTCAATGGTTCTGTGTATATGAATGTGTTGAACAACACAGAGTGACATGGGAACTCTGTAGTACCCTGTTGTGTGTGTGGGTGTGTGTTGTGTGTGTGTGTGTGGGGTGTTGTGTGGTGTGTGTGTGTGTGTGTGTGTTGTGGTGGTGTGTTTGTGTTTGACATGGAAACACAGGACAGCAGTTCACAGGGAAATGCTTCCTGTTGCTTCCCCCTTTCCACCAATCAAATTTCACTTCCTGTCTGTCTGCCTCGCTAGTGAGTGGTGCCGCTCCATTGTCACACAGACACACACACACACACACACACACACACACACACCACACCACACACACACACACACACACACTCTCTGTTGTTCCATCTATGAACGTTTGTTTCCCCATCGTTGGATGGATTACAGTTTGTAAAGTCATGCTGCGTCACACTTCCCCCTCTTTCTCTTTCACAGAGAGACTCTTTCGCACACACACTGCTCACATGTCACACGGTGTTGTTTTCGTCACGAGACACACAAGGTCACACACATGATGCAAAGCAGTATTGGAAATGTGCAGTGACCGATTTGTGTAAGTCTTTGTGTATGCTATTGTGCAGCTGTTGTGACTCAATAATCAGCTTTTGATTACATTGGCAGCTCTGACCCGGGTCACATCAGTTACAATCCCAGATGTTTATGTCTGGATGTAGAGAGTGATAACATTTCCTACTTAAATATGTATTTGTGAAATACAAATGTACATGTACAGTATGTATTCACTTTACACCTGTGATGATATTGTAACTTTTATTCTGTTATTTATTGGGCTTTTTTTAACCATCATTGTATCAAACTTACATCAACCCTTGCATACATTAGAAATTATTTAAGTCCCTGAACCATTAAAAGGATGGTTTCAGCCATATAAATATAGACCATTTGTTCTCAATTATCCATCTTAATGGTGACCAATATCACAAAATCTAGACAAATAAATAAACTATTAATGTTTATTTTGTCCTTTGTGGGTAAACTGACTCTTTAAAATCTAAACATGGACAATTCTTATGCCTACATCTATCACACCTGTTACATTTAAACACTTGTTTTTATCTACATCTCTTTTTTGTTATCTGTTTAACAATCAAAACGCTTTCACTGTGTATTTGTTGTATAATAATTTTACCATTAAAAAACTTTGTCCATTCATGTCTTTCTTCTGTTAGGTTTGGCCATGGGAGATGAGCAAGGGAGACAACCAATAGGAATTGTTCTTACTGTGCTGGGGGTGGTGGTGTTGGACTTTTCTGCAGATGCAACTGAGGGACCAATCAGAGCGTACCTGCTAGACGTGGCAGACACGGAGGAACAAGACATGGCCCTTAACATCCATGCTGCCTCAGCAGGTACCACTGACATCTAACACACACATAACTTTCACAGGATTTCAATATGGCAATGGTAGGTTTATTGCACACAAAACATTATACTTTGTAATATAATTTGTTGTACTGCCAATAATAACTTAACTGAGTTTAATGAGTTGAAATTTGATATAACCTAGCACTGAAAGAGAAAATGAGATTGCACAAAATCATCTTCTGCTTGTGTCAGTACGTCTAAACTTTTGTCCAATGTGTGCAGGTCTTGGTGGTGCAGTTGGCTACGCCCTTGGAGGTTTAGACTGGACGCACACCTTCCTTGGAGCCATCTTCAAGTCCCAGGAGCAAATCCTGTTCTTCTACGCTGCCATCCTCTTCTCCGTCTCTGTCGTTTTACATCTCTTCAGCATCGAGGAGCAGCAGTACTCGCCCCAACAGGACAGGCTGGAGCAGGTTGTGTGTGTGTGTGTGTGTGTGTGTGTGTGTGTGTGTGTGTGTGTGTACTGCAAAAATATATTTTAGTTTATAAACAAAAAGCAGAAAAAAACCCTAAGACTTTGGTTTTCTGTACTCTAACCAGGAGACTCCAGATCGCACTAAGCTGCAACCATCAACCAATGGCAGGACTGGACTTCCCGCCCCCAAGCTGGAATTGATTGGAGAGGATGAAACAATGGACAGCTATGACCTTTATGACCCTTGTGGAGACAACTTCTCAGAGCGTGGGGACATGGACATGGACTTCCTAGAGATGGAGCTTGTGAGAAGTAGGTTCACAGACTCTTGCCTCTTTTGCTAAATCTGTATGTTTACCCCTTCAAATCCCCAAAAATGTGGAAAATAAAATTTGTTGTGGGATGGGAATATCTGGTGTTTTTTTGTTTCCAAAGCTTTAGGAGGTAGGAAAGGTAGCAATGGCCCTACTTTCGTTATTTAGAGATTTCAGCTAGTTTTTGTCATAGATATCATCTAATCAGCCCTCCCCTTGTCTGTCTCCAGGTAAGAGTGACAGTGTTCTAGCCATGGCAGATGCCACTCTCGACCACCTGGACCACGAAGCGTTGTTCCTGTGCCACATAGAGCCGTCCATCTTCGCTGACCGCCTCTCGCCCTATCACGGCTCGCCTCCTACGAGCGGTAATTTCTTCAATGCCAATCGCAGTACTCCGCCACCGCGGTTTGGCAGCATCAGACGCAGCAGCAGCGCAGGAAGTCAAGACCTGCTCCAAACCAACAAACACCAAACACACGCTACCACCCCTAGGATTTCCCGCCTCTCTGCTTTTCTACAGGAAATGGAAAATGATGAAGGTGAGGAGGCGTTACTGAACAACCAGCTCAATGAGCAGCGGACACTAAACGGGCGGCTGTTAGCCACTGTAACTAATCCTGATGGGGATGGCACTAACATGCTGAGCTCTAAAGGACAGGCACATCGCGCTGGGATGGTCAAAGGTTGGTGTTTTCATTTATTGTTTATACTTGTGTTAAATTAAACTTTGTGCAATTCTAGTTTGTTTAAAGAAATGGGTCCATGTTGTATTCACATTTTCTGGGAATATCAACTTTGAAGAGTCATTAAGGAGATTCTAGAAAATTGTAGTTTGTCAAGGTGGAAATAATCTGTGCAGTTTCCTGCCAAAAGGAGTGTACGTTATTCCAATCCCATTCCAGTGTGCCTGGTGGAGAAGAGATGTACAATACAAATGGGGAGACGTCTTCCCCTTTCCTCAGTTTATTATGGTTAACCATTGGTGTCCCAATGGTTAGCACTGTGGCCTCACAGCAAGAAGGTTCTAGGTCTTTCTGTGTGGAGATTGTATGTTCTCTCTATGCGTGGGTTTCCTTTGGGTGCTCCGGTTTCCCCCACCATCACAAAACATGTACTAGGTTTTCCAGTCACTGTCCTTGATCAAGGCACTGGCTCAGATCTGGAGTTAGTCTCTGCGTGCTGTAAATGGCTTCCCACTGCTCCCTTGAGGGATGGGTTAAATGCAGAGAATGAATTTTGCTACATGTATGTGTATGTGACAATAGAGTACCTGTCAAAAAACGAGTAAACCATTACTTAATGTTAATCCGTAATCTGTCCCTTATTCCAGCTTCCAGTACTGGAGCCCCCATGCGGCAGTCCCGTCACCGCCATGTCTTCTACCGCCAGCCATCCTACACCTTCTCCTACTACGGTCGAGTTGGGAGCCATCGCTACCGCTATCGCCGGGCCAATGCCGCTTATATCATCAAGCCCTCTCGCAGCATGAACGACCTGTACGAAGTGGAGGCCAGACACAGGAGGAATCACAGGCAGAGAAACAGACACCGCAGCGGAAACACCAACTCCTCCAGCGGGGATACAGAGAGCGAAGAAGGAGAGGTGAGGAGGAATTAACTATCCTGTAACCTTGACAACAACCTAGCCCCGTCATTTCTTATCAACATCTTAAGTGTCTCTTCTTGGCTCTGTCTTCAGGTTGAGACCACTGTGCGGCTGTTGTGGCTCTCCATGCTGAAGATGCCTCCGGAGCTGCTGCGCCTGTGTGCCTGTCACCTGCTCACCTGGTTCTCCATTATTGCCGAGGCCGTCTTCTTCACTGACTTCATGGGACAAGTCATCTACCATGGAGATCCTACTGTACGTGAAGCAGCAGCTAAACACACACACACACACACATATATATATGTATGTATATATATATACGTATATATATATATATGTATGTATGTATATGTGTGTGTGTGTATATGTGTGTGTATGTATGTGTTTGTTTAGCTGCTATATACTGTATACATATTCCTACATCCCCCTTTAGTTTAGTTACTTTAAAGGCGTGATGACTTGTCCAAGCCAAGGTAGAAATGTAGAATTTATTAAATAGACAAAGGACAATACAAAATGTAGTGAGATTAATCATCAATTGACCTGGAAACTTGTTCTCTGCTGCATTACATAATCTCCAATCTCAACTGTCTCTTATTCTGATGTTTGTATGTGTCGTGTCAAGCTGTTTACAGCAGGTTCAAGCTGAACTAAACTCAGTCTCTGCCTTAGTTAATCCACAGCTCACTTAAAAACTAAGCCTGTTTTTGTCTCTCTCAGGCTCCTGCTAACTCTACTTTATTGGAGGATTATCACAAAGGAGTTCAGATGGGATGTTGGGGACTAGTAATATATGCCATGACTGCTGCCACATGCTCAGGTAACACACAAGCACACAGGAATGCACATTGTATAATAAGATAACTAATTGATTGCACACTGGGGAAATTCACTTGTTACGGCAGCTCATGACTCAAAAAAGCAAAGGGAAAAAAGTTCATGCATACACACCTCCACATTGGGTTGCTAACTGTCTTAAAAAAAACAAGATATCTGGCTGTAAAGTGCACTTTATTTCTAACCAATCAACTTATCTACATTTTCCAGCTATCCTTCAGAAGTACCTTGACAATTTTGACCTCAGCATTAAGGTCATCTACATCTTGGGAACGCTTGCATTTGCCCTAGGTATGAATCACGATACAAAATATAACAAAAATAAATGTGAGCGGCTAGTAAGTTTTTTTTTTTTCTTCCCTTCATAGGAACTGCTGTCATGGCAATCTTTCCTAATGTGTATGTTTCCATGGTGATGATCAGCAGCATGGGCATCATCTCCATGAGTATATCCTACTGTCCTTATGCTCTGCTGGGACAGTATCACGAAATGAAAGAGGTACTGACATAATTTGATGATGATGTGATGTTAGTTAATGTGTGCAGTCCCAGGATAGATAGATAGATAGATAGATAGATAGATAGATA
>NC_045746.1:13669635-13711658 GCF_008692095.1 Etheostoma spectabile
ATAGATAGATAGATAGATAGATAGATAGATAGATAGATATTTTTCTAATATTTAGCTTTCATTAACTGTAACTGTCTCCGTCTCCTGCAGTACATCAGGCACAGTCCTGGTAACTCCCGGAGAGGCTTTGGCATAGATTGTGCTATCTTATCCTGCCAGGTGAGTGTTCATATGGTCTTAATGAAGTCTTTGTGGGATAGTGTCTATGCTATAGTATGCAGAAAGGACTATGTTGTTATTTAATCTTTGGTTATTTTGCAGGTGTACATCAGTCAGATCTTGGTGGCTTCAGCTCTGGGTGCTGTCGTGGAGGCTGTTGGCAGCGTCCGTGTCATTCCCATGGTGGCCTCTGGGGGCTCCTTCCTTGGATTCTTGACCGCCCTCTTCCTGGTCATTTACCCGACTCCTAACGGGTGAGAAAATTACCTGGTCCTAGTCTATTGCTGAGATTAAAATAATAGTTTAACATTTTAGGAAATACTCATATTCACGTTCATGCCAAGAGTTAGATGAGTAGACCGCCAAAACTCTTGTGTCTTTACGGTAAACATGACGCTACAGCCAGCAGCTGGTTAGCTTAGCTTAGCACAAAGAGTGGAAATGGGGAAACAGCCTGACTGTTTCCAGTATTAATTGTAAGTTAAGCTGACCAACCTTTGGCTCTTGGCAAGAAAGCAAATAAGCATATTTCCCAGATTGTCATACTATTCCTTTAAGCCTAGAATACAGGCCTAACAGTTGTGATTTTTACTATGATTGACAGGGATGGGGAATCAGCCAAAGCATCAAAGCGGTCCTTGACTAAGCTGGAGAATCCCAACACTGACGAAGTGGCTGTTACAGTGGTTACAGAAAAACCCAGCTTCCTGAAACTTAACAAGAAAGGCCAGCCAACCACCATCATCTCTTCCTGTCACACAGAGATTGAGTCTGCTCTGTGATTGGTTGGCTTGAGACGACAGATATGTTGCTGCAGAACCAACTTACTTCACTTTTGAAACGTTTGCTGATGAAAAGATATACTGATCTCACCGTCCCCGTCATGCTAGAGTTTACTGACACAAAGAAGAGAGAGGAGGGCCGTCGGTGTGCACTTGGTCTACTCTAGGTGTCTGTTCTTGCTTTGACAGGCTTTTTTTTGATTTGGTGTGTATTGATTTACTGAAGAAAAACACTTTATCTGATGTGGGACCAGTGTCACACCAGACCAACTTACCCTACAAAAAAAACGCATTCAGGTCCCAAAATTTCTTCCACATAGCCTCCACGGACATTTGACTGATCCATCCAGGTCGTCCAGAAGTAAATAATCCATTGGTCAAGGTTTAACGGAGAGGTCGTCTCTGTCTCTCAGGGCCTCTAGGAGGTGCTACTGAGCAGCCACCTGGGCAGGAAACTTCAGGGGACTAACACACACACACACACACACAAACACACACACACACACACACACACACACACACCCCCCTCTTCATCTGGGTTAACGCAATCGAAAACATTGTTGATGAACATTAGTCCTCGAAGCTGCAATCATTCAAAAATGCTGAAAATTGTTTTTCCTCGCTGTAGGATCGGCTTGAATCTTTGCTAAAATGATGCAAGCGAGATTGATGAGAGTGTGTGTGTCTGCTGACGTTTCACCAAAATAAACCCAATCTCAGATTTGGGGGAATTACACTGGACTCTGCGACCGTAGCTTTAAGACTTCAAGACTTTTGGAAGTGTCATTTTCGAAAAAACTAAGAGTCCGAAGCCTGGTTCCTGACGGAAAATTTGTGATTTTATGTCCCCAAAAGGATTGCAAGTGAGTGTTTTTTTTTTTTTTTTTCTGTCCTCCCAATGGCAGGAGTCCTGAAGTCTTTAATTTAGCCTTTGCTCCAAGGCAACGTTGACAATAGGCTCTGCTCAGGAGTTGCCTGTATATTGAGGGTCAAGAATACAGATGTGTATTGAGGGAAATTCCAGGAAAGACTAAGCGCAGATGCAATATGTGCAGTATACAGGGCATTACAATCCCAAATATTATTTTCACGATTTGTTGAGGGGCCAGAATGATGCCTATGTTAGTTTTAAATAATCTAGGCTAACCTACTTGCTGCATGTTAGAGGAGCAGAGAAGAGACAAACCAAACACTAGAGAAGTAGAGAAGCGAGATGCTGAGTTTTCTCTTTATCTACTTTCTCTTGCTTATTTTTTATATTTTATTTTTAGAAAATGCTGTTAGTACAATGCTAGTCACTAACTGCACATTAGCTGAGCCATTGTTTGAAAGAGTGTTAAACAGCATTAAGTTTGAAAAGCCTTGTTTTTAAAATCCTCTTCAGGAGTTGGATTCATGCATCCTAGGTCACCAGCAGGACGGGGCTTCCAGTGGATCCATTAACTCTACCAGTAATTGTCAAGAGTCTGGAATGGGACACAGGATTATTAGGGTGGATGCTAGATATATTGAAAGAAAATATATAATATAAGAGAGGCAAAATAAATTATTCTTGTGTTGAGAACTAGTGGCCTATAGTTTAGGCTTGTTGCTTGAGTCTTAGTGGACGATTTACGCTCCTGGTTTAGGTGTCATGGTTCCACTGTAATGGGCCAAATATATAATATAGTATTTTAGATGCTCATTACATCTGTGTGTTGTAGGCTGAATGGACATAGAAGAAGATACAGGGATGAAACAAGGGCTGGGAAAATGTTTTCACTTAAAAAAAAGTCATACAAATATTCGGCATACAGACATGAATGATATTGATCTTTTTGTCTGCGTATTTCCAAAAATTGCCAAAGTATTCTTTTAAATGTTTAAACTAAAGCATAGTTTGAACTGTTACACATTTGCAAAATGTGTGTCTTAACTTGATCCAAAAAAAGAGAATGGAGGCAGATTTTACACTTTCCGAGAGTCCTTGCAGACAGATTTATTGAGTTAATTGAAATTGCCTGTCTTGAAAATTACTTTACTGGTTGTCGACTTGAAAGAAATCTGACTTTGCCTCTTAATAAAACAACAAAATATCAAGAAATAGTTACTAAATTACAGAAAAAGCCAGCGAGCTGACCAGAATATATTATTTCTTGGACCGAACTGCTTAAGTTAGTTTAGTTAAAGTGTTGTAAGAGATGGGTGACACTCCATGAGGGCAAGGGGCAGCAAGCGTGACGGTGGATGAGGAAGTGAAATTGTTGACTTTAGCTTTAATTTAATCCGGTTTACACAGTGATGAGACAATTATATTTTGTTAAAACACATGCAAGTTCTATAAATTAACGCTAAACTTGTATGAATACTGAATCTTGGAATGTTTCAACAGCTGACAAAAAAACCCCAACTTGTACTGTAGTAAGAAAAAAATATTGAAGATGTTATTGTGTCTTTTGTTTTCTAACAAATCAGATCTTTTGTTGAAATAATGGCCTCTGTTAATCAGCTGGGGAGAGGACTGTGTGTGTGAGGGATGTGCAGGCAGAGCAGGGTTGTTTCTGGTGGTTTTTTCCCTGCATCTGTCAGGTGAGAGGATGTGGATATGGGTCAGTTTTCCTTTCAGCGCAATCAGCTGAAACAAGCAAATTGAAAGAATCGAAATGCAAATTGCATTGACTTCATTAACTGATGAAAGAACGTTTCTTTATAGCGTATATATAGTACAGCATTTGAGCGAGAAGTTTATTTTTTTGTTTTAGAAGAGAATTTACTGACTGATGAAGTGGTTGTTATTTTTATTTGGTTTTGTCTTGGTGCAGAGATGAATCCTGTTTCTAACAGAATAGATTTCTTCCATAATTTCAGGTACATTCAGTCAGTCTCTGAGCAGACTAGAGAGAGGGAGTATTTTGCTTCGTGGATTGAATCCTGCTCTGGCTGTGGTGCTGGGACAAAAAAAGCAAGGATGGGACAATGACAGAAGACGAGGAGGTACAGATGCCAGAGATTTGAATGGCTTCTGTAACCACTGGGGCAATAAAATATTCTGGATTATTAGATTAAAAAAAAATAGATTTTGGAGGTTTGCATGTAACAACAGCAATATGCATGTGTGGAACACCAAAGTAGGACTTTGTACAAATCACCCAAGCTCCTTTCTTTATTGTCCTAATAGGTCAGGGATGTATTTTCTAATGCATGGCTGGATGTTTGTATCTTTTTGTTTAAAGTTAAATGTGTGAAGAAAAACCAACACGTACTCTTAAAGCTAAAGCATTGTGCTCGGTCTGGGGCAGTACACACTCAACAGGCATGTGACCTTCTAAACCTTTTGCACATTTATGAGTAAAGTTTCAGACGCCATACATCTTGTTTCTTTTCAACACAACATGCATGTGGATGAAAGATGAGATGCCTGTCGTCCCGAGCAACACACTTTGTTAAAAGTGTAGACGAGAAACTCTAGCCCTCAAATACTTGAAGTGCAACTTGAGTGTTTCTGTTCCAATACAATAGTCTTTTCTTTTTTTTTTGTTCTTAAATGAACACGCCGACTTATTGGGACTTTAGCTTATTCACCGTATCCCCCAGAGTTATATGATGAATCCATACATACCCTTCTCATCTCTGTGCACCCACCCCTAGCCTAGCTTACCAGAGGTCCTAACTGGCTCCAACTAGCTAACTACTAACGTTTTCCTATTTACGTATTTATGCAGACAGTTAGAAGAAGGCTGTGTATCATGTGACCTTGTTATTTGTACACGCTGTGACTATACAAATCACAACATGTAAATAGTAAAATGTTGGTGTTATTTTGTCACTTATTGGGAGCAGTAGGCTAGTTGGAGCCGGTTATCTCCAGGATCTGTCCTAAGATAGGCTACTGGTTGGTGCGTCACACAGAGTTATGACACGCATGAATATGAGAAGGGAATGTATGGACTTATCTAACTCTGGAGGATACAGTGAATAAGCTAAAGTCTCAATAAGTCGACATGTTCCTTTTAATGTCCCAAGCCTTTTATTTAAACCAGACTCTGGAATGTTCAGACAGCAGCACGGTCTGCTGGGAGATTGAGTTCTTATCTTTGATTCCATCTTGTGACTTAACTGTTTCAAACAAAGTCAATGAATGTGAAGTGATTTAAGTTGAAATAATGTTTGTTTTGGTGTTCAACAAGCCAGACATTGCACAGAACTTGCACATAAGTTAAGAAAAAACTAAAACTGAAGTGTTCTGCAAAAGGAAGACAAAAAATAACTTTTTTTTTTTTTTTAACTTTCTTGTCACTTTTCACTTAGTTTCCAAAAGAGCAAATTAAAACTGTTCTATTTGCCGTTACGGGAGATGTTAGAGGAGCGGACGTGTGTGTGTGTGTGTGTGTGTGTGTGTGCGTGTGCGTGTGCGCGTGCGCGTGCGCGTGTGCGCGGTTGTCATGTAATGCAAGAATGTGTTAAAAATCTCAGTATTTGTTTTGGCTTCTTGTTCTCTGTTCTTTGCTTCACCTGGTTTACACTTAACTCTGGAATCGATAGCTACAATACCGAAGGTTATGTACAAGTCATTGTATCTGTTCTCTTGTTTTAATTAGAAAATGTTTTGTTTTTTTTAGTATCTGTTTCAATTTGAAGGCAGAGCCACACATGAGAGTTTGGCCTTTGCACTTTTTCAGAGGCACTCATGTTGGCGCCACCGTCCAATCACTGAATGAATGTGGCGACGTGGTGATGCTGTTTCATCTTCCAAACCAGCAGCTGTCAGTGGCAGCAGCGTGGCAGCCATGCAGTTAGTCCAACCTGGCCATACTCAGTATGTGTGTGTGTGTGTGTGTGTATGTGTGTGGCTCTGCCTCTGGTAAACTGTTGATAACAGAGGAGAGAGATGCCTATATACTTAGATCCTCACAGAGATTAAATCAAGAAGAATACTTAAAGAATGGGAAATCAAGTATGCGCAGTGTACTATATATAATATGCCTTGTTATTTGAAAAAAAGATGTAAATATACATATTTCTCTTTTAGTTTCTTCTCTTTTGCTGCTATAAAAAAGATGATTATTTTTGTTAGTAGTTTTGTTTTCTATATAAAGACTGTATATATCTCTATGTTCTGTAAATATGCTTGAGCCTTCATATGTAGGACTCTGGATGAACACTGTATGGAACGCACCTTTAAAATCTGTTCAGAACTAAACCAACAATGGCTCCTTTCATTATTTAACAGTTTTAAGCATGAAAGAACAATAAGGGACTTGATTTGATTTTGACATATTGGGATCTCCATTAGCTGGGGCCATAGCCACAGCTATTCTTCCTGGGGTCCACCCAAAACTTGTGCAGCTATACATTTCCATGCACAATTACATTTTAAACAACCGCCAAAACAAAACAACATTCAGTACATCACTGAAAGAAAAACACACAAAATAATAACAAGACATAACAACACAACACAGGACCTAGTTTAAATTTTTCAAAGAATGCAGAGATGAGATTGTGATCACTGATAATCAGACCAAGCAAAAGCACACATGAAACCCTCAATGAGACTGATAGCATTCATTGAGTATTAGCAAATGCAGGGACCTGCTCAGCTGGGAAATGTTGTTCAAGTAATACTTTTGAATTTGAAATTTTCTTGAATGACATGACTAGGCATTGCATTCCTTATTCTGGGCAATTTGCAATTTCTTCATAGTTGAAATGGCAGCACCTGATCAAAACACTGAAGAGTATAGTCCAAATGAGATAGCAGCCTACAATTGTTTTAATGACGTTTGCCATTGCAAATTTTAGGGAGAAAATTTGAACATTTCCTTATAACTGAGAGACTTCTGCCAATTTGTTTCACTACCCCATCAATATGTTGAGACCAGGATAATTTACTGTCCACTATAACGCCAAGAAGCTTGGTACTTTGTACCTGTTCAACTGCTCTACCTTCAAGATATAAATTACATTTTGGTTAATTAAACAACAGATATTTTTCTCCTAATACAATGCTTGTGGTTTCACATTGAGAACTAGTTGGGTATTTGTTACGTATTCCAATGCCGACTGCAATTCCTCATTTAAGACACTAGTAAGCTAGCCTGATGTCGTCATACTCAGATTCTAGTCAACAGCTGAGTCGCAGCGACACCATCCTCTGTTTTGAGTTGAGCTGAGACAGGCCGGTTGAGGATTTTAAAATGAATGCTCTGTAATATTTTCTATACCAGACGTGATGGCGGAAATTATACATCTCAATTCTCCAGTGGCAGCCAACTTTTTGTAAACTCAACCCAAGCCCTCTTTAGTGACGTGGTTGATATCCTTTACTGTTGATCATCTGTTTATCATTGAGTAAAGCCCGTCCTCACAATTTGATTGGCACAAACAACTTTTGTTCGAACAAAGTTGCTCCACAACATATGAAGTCCAGAACAAACTTCCTGACCTCAAATGTTGTGGGCGGGGCTACGTTTGGCTGGCAGCCATTCTACTAGTAGCCTCTTAGCTGTGGATGCCGCCACATTGTTGAGTCATCAGCATGCATCGCCATTTTTGCATTTTTTAAGGTTAAAGGTAATTCATTGGTAAATATGGAATATAGTAAATGCCCCAGACAGCTTCCTGTAGAATTCCACCGCTTACTGATTTTACCTTAGAAAAACTTCCATTAAAGTACACAGTCTGTGTCCAATTTCCTAAATAGCTGTCTAGCCAAAGTATTGCACTTGAATCTAAACCATAGAATTTTTTTAATGACAAATTGATCAATGATATCAAAAGCCGCAGTGAAATCCAACAGCACAGACCCTACTAATTTCTTATTTTCTATTTCTCTGTGCCAGTCATCTGAAAATTGAGTGGGGCTGTGCCTGTTGAATGACCAACTCTATAGGCATGTTGGTGATCTGTATATAAATCCTTCACTGAAAACTAACATTGTATTTTGTCCAAAAAGTAAATTTTACCATGATCTTTCTTAAAGCCAGCGGCAGGCTAATCAGTTGACTATTAGAGCCAGTAAAGGGTACAGTTGCATTCCTAGGTTAGCTCCACATAAATTATAGTTAAATTAAATTATAATTGCACTATGATTCATGAAAGTTACATTGACTATAGCAATACCAATGCACCTTCAAAATGAGATGAGAAATGTAATTTAGAATGCAATAGGGAGGCAAACATATTAAGAAAATTGCATTTATATTTACAATTTTCATCAAAAATACACACTAATGGAAAGTTGACATTGTATGCATTGGGTTGATACTCTCATTTTTGAGTTTAGATAAATTAAAGATGTACATTTAGTATGAGGGGATGCAGATGTTCAGAAGAATGGAGACTATGTTCACAGAAATGTTCTAAACTCATTACCAGTGAATGTTCAGAATCTCATTGCAGACTTTTAATTCCATTGATTTTACCCCCATGTCAGTTTCACTCTGATTGCATGTTGGAACTTTTCATTTAACTGAGTTCCTATGAAATACTGATAACAGAAAAAACAAACACATTCAGGCACTCGGGTAGAACAAAGACAAAAGTTATATTAAAAACTTTAATTTAGTCAGGAATAATGGTTTAAAATTCTGACCTCACAGGGTCTTCATTAAAAATAAATTAAATATATGTAAGGGTTTCAGCACTGCAGGGGTTAAGTAATAAAGTCTTTCATATCCGTGGAGAGTGTTACATTTATGTCATCATGTAACGTGACTGCTGGTGAAGCAACCTGCTGGTCTGCAGTTTCAGGACAACTTCAACTTTTTTCCAGGCCAAAAACATCTTCGCTCAGCAACTTCGAAACAGCCGACTGGTTTCCCATGATGCCGTGTGGTCAGACTGCTGAGAACGAGGAGAGGAAGATCAGAAAACTTTGTTTCTGCAGATTCCCATTTCTCTCTTGGGGTCACAGAGAAACAAGAGAAGGAACCTGAAACTGGTGTGTGTGTGTGTGTGTGTGTGTGTGTGTGTGTGTGTGTGTGTGTGTCTGTTGTCTGTCTGTCTGTCTGTCTGTCTGTCTGTGTGTGTGTGTGTGTGTGTGTGTGTGTGTGCTTATCATGTGACTTAAGTTACAAGGCCAGAACATTACGTGAAGTGAACTGTAATGACCTGCTGCCCCTCTGGAGGGATTAAAGGAAAATACCACTTAATATAATGACTCAGATATCTGCTGTTACTGACACATGTGAAACTGAACAGATCTTCTCTAATATGTAATCAATAAAAACGTTTTTGAGCGAGAACCTTATTATATGTACCACATCTTAGTTTAGCTGAAGATAATAAATCAATATTTTTGTCACTTTTTCTGGAGTGGAAACCATTATGGTCAAAGTTTTCAAATCCATTTTGTATGCTGTTTGGATTGTATCTCTCTATAAAAACTCTTAAGAGGTATAGATTTGATTAGCTACCACGGCATGATCTCATTAAATTTCTATTACAAAATGCCTGGGTAAGACTCTGCTGTGTAGACCCTGTTCTCTAATGGAACAAGCTGTAAATCTGTTCAAGCTGTTTTATACACTCTTTCTGTTACACAAAATTGTTTGCTGAAATATTTTGTCTGTTTATGTAAACATACATAGTTTGTCTGTTAGAGAGTGACACTTGATGCCAATTGATAGTATTGCTGGTGCTATTATTACCATTCTTTAAATTTGGTTTACTTTTTATGTTCTTTTGACATGTTTCTTTACATGGAAAAGAAGCATGGTGATACCATGTTTTATTATCTTTGGATATTATGCTTCACAGTAAAAAAACACATTTGAAAGAGAAAGTGACACTAAATGCAACAACAGCAAAAATGTATGTCTTAATTGCTAATAAATATTGGAAGAGAAGCATTAAGCTGCCAAAACTAATCTAATTTTGCATCCCTTTAATACCCACATTTACTAAGGTTTGTGTTGGTTTTTAGTTCTTTGAACGGGTCCAAAGCCCCCAAATGTACGTAAATTAAAAAATAACCAAACTTTCTAAAACCAACACACATATCTACATGACCTTACTTGACAATCGCTCCAAGATGTTTTACAATCCTTTAGCAGTGATCATGTCCTCTAAAATGTTTTGGCACTCAAATAGTGGGTTTGTTTTTCATGATTGCCTTCAACGACAGTGTTTAAGTGATGTAAGTTTTGTGTGACGCTGTCGACACCCCTCCATTTAGACACTTATAAATTGATAAACAAAGAGAGCTTCACTGTGTACTGGAGTGACTAACTGTTAGAAGTGTTTATACCTCTAAAGAGAACTTTGCTGCTAGCTTATTTAATGTGTAGACTCAAGACTCTTTGACCATTGTTTTGCTCTCTAACTATTTCATTGTGTCATTCAGCATTTTAATGTCGTTGACGTTATTATTTCGGAATGTTTTTTAACCTTCACTTTGGCTTTACATAGCAACACTGATCAAACATTGTTACAGAAAGGGTAAGACAGCACACAATAGAGTGTTTCCACTTAAAAAGTCAGAAGTTGGCCACATTACTTGGTTGAAACTAAATACCACTTTCACATTTGTATGTTGCATTTATTGGACAGGTTACAGTAAAGATCCAGACGGGAAACGTAGTAAGACAGACAGGATTATAACATGTAATGATGGTCCCTGGTTGGACTCTTATAATTACATGGTTTACGTGGCTTTAATTACAACGTATATGAATATGAATAGGAATATTATTTAACAAAAAAAGTTTAACTTTAGTCAAAGAGAGAACATTACATGAGGCAAAACCTTTGGGTATTTAGTGGTGGTGTTGTACTGGAAAGCATTATATTGAAATATGTTTCTAATATTCTTCCCCCACTTGTTTGTAAATAACAAAACATTAGAAACACCTTGCAGTGTAGTTCAGTCCAGTTCACTGCTAACTACAAGCTTACTATTAAATATTTACAAGAATTAATATCTCTCTGACAGTCTCAATCAAAACTGAACATTATTAAGAATGTACGTCTGAGCTGGTGTATAGCATTGCAATAGATTTTACAAGTGTATCTTTCATGTGGCCAAGACACCAAATTTTAACTCTGTACACACTCTAATAGCTTCATAATGATCCAATCAATGAGTTGGTAGACTGAAATGTGATTCAAGATCTTTCAATATTTTTTAAATCTGCCTTAAGGACATTTCTGTCTGTTTTCAACATCACAATTTAATAAAGCATAAGCTTCCTCCAACAGCACAAGCTCATTAGTTTCACATCAAAACCTTCCCTATGTGGTCCATTGTTTGTTCTCACCAGTCTCAGCACAACATCTAAGCAAGGTCAGGGGGACAAAAGGGAGGTGAGGGAGGTGGCCACTGAAGTAATGATTTCTTCATCAAAAAGAGAATTTTTTTGACATCTTTTTTTTTTTTCAGCCTCCAAATCTCTCTCAGTTTCTGCTTATCCATCACTCTTGTGAGTCTTTCTCCCTGGACTGTTCCAGTGTTCACCGGTGTCGAGGGGGTCAGCTGACTTCAAGAGGACTGTTCCGTGTTGGCAGCAGAGAGGTGAGAGCTTGTGATGGTAAGAGTGGCCATGCTGTGAGCTATCGCCATTGCCGCACCTGGATATTTCTTCACCGAGTTCCTCTCCCCTTCTCCCCCACTTGTGTGCCTCGCCTCCCCGTCCCCCTCCCTCGCTACCCTCCTCCTCGTTCTCCACACTCTCTTGAAGCTGTCTGTCACAAAGCAGTAAACCACTGGATCCAGGCAGCTGTTCAGGCTGCTCAGGGTAACTGTGATGTGATAGGCGAGTACGTGCGCCGCCCCCTGCCCTAGCCCCTCCCCTCCGACTTTGACCCGGAAATAAACCAGCACCTGTCGGACGTGGAACGGTGTGAAGCAGACAGTGAAGACCACCAGGACGGTGGCGAGCAGTCTGACAGCACGCGCCCTCCTCGCCCTGCTCTGCTGGGGCATCAGGCCGTGGCTGGAAGAGAGAAAGCAGGCGACGCGCAGAGTGAAGCCCGCCACGGCCAGCAGGGGAAGCAGGAACTCCAGAATGGTGAGGTAGAAGAGGGCAGGGAGGAGCACACAGGAGGAGCTGAACTCCAACGCTGTGGTCTGTAGAAAACAGACGAGAGATCCCAACACATCAAGTCTTAAAGCGCTCTTTCCGCTTCAAAGTTATAATACTCAACCTTTTCACGTGCCCAGTGGTTCCCAACCTGGCTTGGCTTTGTGACCCCATACAATGTAAAACCTTCACCATATATTTCATATATATAGTATGCCTTTCAAAACAAAGTTAAAACGTGCTTTACAGTAGAAACAAATAACTACAGTAACTAAAATATAAAACAAGACAGCATTTTGAATAATTAAAACAAATAAGACATAAAATAAAATTGAGTTTTAAAAAGAAATGTATAAAGAGCATACTGAGTTTGTCTAAGATTCTCCTTTAACCTAGCAAATAGGCTGTAGTAAGAGTTTTTTCCTTCTCTGGTAATTTATTTTGAAGGCGCTTTAAAAGCCTGAAGAGATGTTAAACATATGGTGAAGCATTTAGTGGGCTGAAGTGCTACAGGCTGTACCTCCTTCCAGTTACTTTAACTCTATGAAATGTTTTACGTCATAGGGACAAGTTTTTACTGCTAAAGCCTTGAAAGGTTTAGGGTCTGCCAATTGTACCCAATTCCCCTGGAAAAAGCCTTTCCTTAGAAAAATGCTTAGCTCTAGTGATGCAGTGTGCATGTCCAGTGACACAAAAAACGTTTTTGTTTGGATTATTAGACTAAATAAATGTGAAGTAGACATGTCTATCTGTATAGATAACAAGGTAAGTGCCACCTAAAAATGTTCAAATGTTATCAACAGATAATGTAAAGAAGTTATATGTAATTCTGGACCCTGAAATGGGCAAGGAGATCAGAAAAAAGGCACAACAGCGGGTAAGCTGACCCAAAGATTATCATAGTTCTAGCCTTTGTAATGAGTTGCAGCAACTACAGACAGCATGTCTTCATCAGCACAACTGTTGTCTGCATGGTAAAAGCAGATGGGACAAAAAACTAGATAGATAAGAGGCTTAAACAACAGAAATATACTCTGTTTAATCCATAGTTTGAAGACCTATGTATGTATTTATTTGTTAGTGTTGTGTTTGTAGTGCAAGCGTCTTCACCTGGAAGGAGTAGGTGACCACAACTGCAATGAACCAAACTATGGCGCTGACACACCTGGCTGTTCCTGGGGTCCTGCATCGATGGAGAGTGCTGGACACATGGACGACAGCGAGGTATCGATCTATACAGATACTGAAAAAAGGAGTGGTGAAAGGGGAGTCACAGACGAAAATAGATGTAAAAAGGTTTTTGCTGATAGTGTGTTCACATTTTGCATGTTAAATGGTGGTGTGACGCACCCACCTGGTCAGAAACAGTATACTACAATACATGTTGACAAAGTAGCTGAAGGTGTGAACATAGGAGCAGGCAACACAGCTCCCTCCACTGTGGTACAGTGCGATGCGCACTGACAACGACAGCGCCACCAGAAGGTCAGCTACAGCAAGGTTTATGGTGTAAACTACAGAGGCCGAGGAGTGGGCGGAGGCCCCACAGAAGACACAGAGAGCCAGACTGTTGAGGACCACACCGACCACCAGCATTAGACAGTTACACACCTGCAGGAGGAAGACAACTGTGGCTGTTTCTCTTTGGTTGAATGGAGGGTATACTTCAAACCAAAATAAAGTCATATTATGCACACTCAGTTTTTTTAAATTCTTGTTGTCTCTTTTTTTTTTTGCTTGCGTATTTTGACAAAATGCTTTCGTATTTTGACAAAAATCTAGTTTACTGCCATACATCTTTTAAAGCTTAAGTGAGCAACTTTTTTATATTTATGAACGTCTGTTATATTCAAGCCCGTGCCAAATGAGTTGCTTCAAAGCTAATTAAGACTATCAGCTCCACACAACTCTCTCTATATTTCTCAATGTGGCTATGTTAAGAAGACTGTGGCGTCCGGTGACTTTCCCGTGCAGGAACTCGAGGGAAGATGATTACTTCTTCTGAAGAGTCCATCATGTTTTTTTAATCCTCCACATCCTCCTTGGTTACAAGCAACTGTGTGAAGGGGGAGGGGAGGCGGTGCGCGGTCACGTAAGGTTTGTATCATGTAGACATGCTGATTGTTTTGTTGTCACTACTTAGAATTCCTCATAGGGGCAGCAGAAACTACGCACTGCAGCTTTAAATAATAGGTTTTATATTGCATTGTATCGTGTATCTTGTATCAGTGATGATAATCATTGAAAGCTTATTTGGGTGGAAAAGTGGACATGATCCCTTCTCCTACTAACTGCTATCTTGTCTTACCATGAGAGAGACCCACACAGCGTAGAAGTCTTGGTACAGCTGCACATCCAGGTGGGCTAACCTATGCAGGTATGGTGCTCCCCACTGCTGGTCCCAGGTGCTGCAGTTAGTTGGGTCAGGGGTAAAGAGGGGCAAGAGGGACTCAGGGGTGGAGGTGGAGCTGATGTTGGGGAGAAGGCTCTCCATTAGTTGAAAAGGATGAACAAATGGAAGGATGGTGTCTGAGTGGTGGGAGATAACAGGACAAAAACAAAATTAGTCTGAAACAATAAAGTGAGGGTTCTGTAAGAAAAGTAATACATCATCTGCATACAGGGCAGTTTTGTGTGGTGTTCGCTAAATTGAATTCCAATGATGTTACTATTAGTTTTCTTCTTTCATTAAAATAATTAAATAACTTTGTGTCATTTGTTTCTTTGACAGTGAAAATATAAACTTAAATATTCTCCCAGACTTATTTGCTTGATGTTTAAATGCTAAACGCATCTTTCCAAACTTGTGCTATTGCAGTCTACTTTTAACCATCTCCCAGCAAGGATTTTAACTAATGCCTCAACCCTATACCCTGGAGTCAGCTGTAGATATTTATTATAACTAGACTAAAGTAATGCAATGTGCGCCAATTGGCTTAAAAAACACAACATATTCCAGCTTGTGAGCAGACACACACATACTAAAAACTAAAAGAAAGAGTAATGACCCCTGGGGATGAAAAGTGGGCAACATCAGCAGAAGTTAATCCAGAGAGAGAGACTTTGGAAATCCTCGTCTTATAAACAACATTGTCTGGCACTTTAGAGATGACTAAATCCATCTTCATATGCGCTCTAAAAGGATGTGACACTTTCAACAAAGTTAAGTATGTGACCTTGTGTGTTACTTTCAACACAGTTTTAACATGAACCATGTCAATGTGTGCTGCTATTTAACACACTGCTGCCACACGTCTTGTGTTGATCGTGAGATATACGTTGGTCTCATAATATTTGATGAATGTGACACATCCTGTTTAAAGTTCAGCTTTGGTACAGTTTCAACTATAGGCTACATTAAAATAAAAATAGACCAAGAATTTGAAAGGCATTCTGGTTTGGCTTTGAGTATGTAAGTAAGATAAATGGTGAAAACTAAGACTTGCATCTGAAGTGGTAAGCTAGTAATGAAGAAAAGTTGTAATGTGTCAATAAATGCGTTTTGTAACTTTCAAGATGCAATGCCCAAATACGTTGTGCAGTAGTTTGACAAAGCCATCACAACACAAGAACTTTATTACATGGTCTTCATCAGCAGTTGGAGTGATTGATTTGTGAAACGATAATGAACTTTAATGCTCATACATCATCATACATCATCTTGGCTTTTCTGTGTGTTTAGCTCCTACTTAAATATATATATAAGACAGGAATGGAGAGACAGTTCACCAAACATATATTACATTGCCCTTTTAACGTTAATTTGTGTACAACGTTAATTATTTTCTATTTCACATTAAACACATCTTTTCCTGTCACAGTCAAGTTGTGTTAGCATGTTTTGGATAGTCAATTAAAAGTCATGATCATTATGAGCAGCTAACCCTTAAAACGTTTGACTACCAGGGCAATGATCACTTAAATATAAGTTACTATGATAAATACAAGAATTCTAAAATAAGTATTTCAACAAATGTCAATTACTTTAAATGAGGAAATTTGATTTAATTTGATGGATTTGAATGAAATTTCCACTGATTGACACCTAAGTGAATGCTTTTACCCCTCTTTCAATTTGGACTTTGTAAATTCTTCTCCAAAAACAAGGCAGATCGCCAAATGGATTCTCCCTTAATCACAGTTCTGTGACTTATTGTTCCAAGTCTTTTTTTTTTTTTTTTACAGACCCTTAAAAATGTCTTTCTTTTCCTTATAAATACCAGAGACGGATGAGCTCCTATCTGTTGACACGTCCTGCCGAGGATGGTCTTTCCACTCTTCATCATCACATAGACAGCTGGATAAAACATTCTTACATGGTGCTTTCTGATTCCTGATTCAGACATTTTTTTGACATGGCATGTTCATGTACAGTATAATAAAAAAATTGTGCAGATTATTGTTATCCAGCCCCCAGCACATTTAAGTGCTAAGATTGGATCATATAAAAGCAACTATCAAATCTCCGAAGCTTGCTGTAACCTAAACCTCAAATCAGTAAATCACAACAATTTTTGACAGAACTGTAAAATTGATTTAAGGTAATCTTTAATTAATGAAAGCTCCTGTTTTCACATAATGTCCCATCAAAATTGACCTGCGTATAACATATAGGTGAGAGAAGCACAGCTGTGATTAAATGGTGTTGGCAAAGTATTGTAAATATGTTGCTTCAAATATTGTAACAGTATGACCCTTAGGTTTAATGCATCCAGTGCCTTGTGTAATATTAGCTATAATGCAGCATTTTAATTCTCGTTTTTTTGTCTGAAGAAAATAAGAAAAAACATATGATCACTTAACAGGTTAGAAAATATGTTTCTCAATCATAGCCTACCTTGTGAAGTCAAAGAAAGACTGAAAATGCCTTCTTCCAGTAGATCAACCCACAATTTATTTTGTTTGGATGTATGTATCCTTATGATAAAATTACAGAGTTGCTGAAAGTCTATTTCTTCTTTCTTCCCGTGTTCTTTCTTCTTTCAGTAGCCGGTTAGTAGACAGAGTAGAATGAGTAGAGAGATGGGATGTGAACACCTCTGCACAAGACAATTCCTCCAGCAGAGCCGAGTGTATAATGAGAAAGCTGGACCTCCTCTTCATCTCTTACTCTTTCAAATTAGAATACAGTAAAGTATAGAATAGTCTTCCTCTCTGGTTGCTTCCTTCTATCCTCATCTTCTTCCACCTCTCCTGCTTTCTTTCTCCTTATTTTACTGTAACCTTACTTTTCTCTCCATTCATCTCTCCATTCCTCCACTCTTGATAGATAGATAGATAGATAGATAGATAGATAGATAGATAGATAGATAGATAGATAGATAGATAGATAGATGTTGAGAACATATGGGGCCGTAGTGTCCAAAAAGGCAGAAAAGAAACTGGCAGAAAGACAGGCAGAAAGTCAAGGTGTAGGTAGATTGGCATGTATATTATAGATTAGTGAAGACATTTAATGATTGGATTGGGAATAACAGGATGTGAAATAACAGTTGACTTAGTGACTAGAAATAAATGTGCAAAAATGAAGACACAGAAACAGCATCTTATCTTTGGGAAGCAAAAGGAAGGAGACACCAGAATGGACTATTTTACTCAAATAGGTTTATTTAAACCTCTGGGGTGGTCCCCTACTGAAAGGGTTTAAAGGGGAGCAAAGTCTTTCCCCAACTCTTTTTGTCTGTGTATAAATACCAGACTCAATTAGAGAAGAGAAGGGGGGGTAGAGGACATATTTCACATTTATTTTAACAGAGACATTCTATTTGGAGTAAAGCAGCACCTTGTAAACCACACTGACATAAACAACTAGAGAGGTGGCCACCACTCCGGAGCGAGAGAGAGAGAGAGAGAGAGAGAGAGAGAGAAAGAGAGAGAGTGTGTGTGTGTGTGTGTGTGTGTGTGTGTGTGTGTGTGTGTGTGTGTCCAGGTGCATGTGTGCAGCTGTGAACAGTACATGTCAAACTGTCAAACAGACTGCCTTAGCACATACCTGGCCCAAATGCTAGTGCATTAAATTATCTTCACTTCATGTGAAACTAATAAGGAACTTTGGATTTATGTTGCATTTCTGGTGATGTCATTTTGCGAAGGTTCTGGCTAATGTTTGATTGAACGTTTCTTGGCTTGTTCAAATGTTTGAAAACATTGTCGTATATCTATCCCTGCCCGGCTTGTTTACAGTGCTGGAGACGGAGAGGAAGGATGTCCTATTTGACACTTTAGGGGGATTTAGTGGGTGAATGGAGTGCTGACATATAGTTGTATGTGAGCAGTCTATTTCTGGAGACTGTTGAATTGTTGTCTTTTTTAATTAAAGGGGCACTCCAACAGTTTAACCTCTAAAAGTCAATTTACTAGTGCACAACAAAAGTCTTCTGTGGGTCTGAAAGAGCTTTCTAGAGTCTGAGAAAATGTCTAAAGTAGCATTGCTTGGTTGTCTTTGCTTGGATAGAGTTTGAAAGTTGCAAGCCTTAACCAGCCGGAAAAGATCAAATGAAAAGAAACTTCATTATGCTAAGCATAGCATCCAAACTAGGGATTAAAGGTCAGAATACTTCTGTTTCTACTGCAACGGTTTTGACAATAATTTGAAGGCCTTTTGTCTCCACAACTTTATGGAAGTGAAGTACTAATTGCTGTGCATTGACAAAGAGCAGAGGTGCATTTAAGGACCTTCCCAAATGAAGCAGAGATTTGTGGTGTAGGTTTTGTAGAGCATCTTCAACTAGGAATAATGAAGCTAATATCTTCCATATTTAAAGAATATTAAAGTCGCTATAAAACTATATGTGTTCTGTATGTCTTTTGCTAAGCAATAAGTCAATATTGAGATGAAAAAGGGTTAAATGAAGTTACTGTGACATGCAATTGTGTTTTTAAAAAAAAAGTTTGTAGAAAATATTTCACAAATGTCATCTGAAACAACTTCAATGTTTTTTTGGAAATTAGATAAACAATCACTTGATCATTTGAAATTTTGTGTACTTTGCGTATTATCCTTTCATGATAATATAGCTAGTCTATACAACAAATGTGAACATAGCTTATAAATAGGCTAATTATTGGAATTACTTCAGCCCATACCACCGAGCACTGATTAAAGATGCCGTCACGAATTCATTGGTCCGGCTTTCTGTTGTCATGGCGAGCGAGATGCGTCACTATTTAAGAACCGACGTGAAGAATGTCAAACGCTTCTATTCCCTAGCAACACCAAAACAATGAAGGGGTGCCTACTTTTTTATTTTTTACGTGTTCTCTTAAAACATCAATGTTTCTAAGTAAGGACGCGTGGGGATATTAGCTAGCTACAGTACACGAGAAGTCTGAATTTTATTTAACTGAAACGTTTTAAATTTTCCGGCAGCGGAACTGGTTATTTTGTACCACACGGAACAGGTTGCGTTGGGAACGGAAACCAAATCTGTAAACAAACGTAACGTTTGTTAGCCAGCAACAGTTTTAGTTGGAATACGTAAACACGTGCTAACAACTGTGGACTAAGCTCTGAGAAGATGTTTAAAAACACGTTTCAAAGCGGATTCTTGTCCATTTTATACAGCATTGGCAGCAAACCACTTCAGATATGGGATAAAAAGGTGAGCAGCGATTCTGAATGAATGCTATGAGCCCAATGTAGCTTCCTTAGCTAGCTAGCTAGCCGTGCTAAAGCTATCTCGTTTGCGTTAACACTATGTGTCTGATGTGTCTGGGGCTTAACATTAAAATGGATGATATTACAACTCCTCTCTGACAAAGTGTGTTTTGGATGCAATGTTTTAAACAGCTACTTGAGCTTGTGTTAGTTAACGTTACGCAATATTACATATATAATTTGACAAATGGGGTTAATCGTCTCCAGCAAAGTAAGGGAATCTCTCTGATTAAGTTATTCAATTATGTTACGCCAGCTCTCTTCCCAGTTTACTTTACCATTTCCTGTTGTTGATATTTTGAAACTAAACACAGATTACAGTAGTGATCAAAGCACCACTGTTGCTCAGGATGGAATAGGGGACTTGTGGGGCTGATAGAATATGCAAATGTGTATTAAAATTAATCTTGCCTTTTCAGTTTAGAAAGCACCGAGTTCTCACTGATTCTTAAATATAGTAACGTTAGCGGTAATTATAGCAAGATACACGGTGGGCCGACATGTGCTGTTACCAAGCAACAGGTACACAGCAGTAACAGTTGGAGGATAACATTTGTTTAAGACTGTTTGTTAAAAGTGTGAGGCTCGCTAACACCCAACAAGACAACAAGATGTAAAATGTTTTGGCTATATTCCATATACTAATATTATTATGTTAAAGATTCAAATATGATCAGCTGACATGGCCAGCATATACGATAATAGAAATCTATCTGCATAATAGATGTCATCATTGATTATATCTTCGACCTTTACCAGTGAGATATAACTTGATTTCTTCGTATAAACCTTAATAAAAACTCTGTGTGTCCTTAGGTGAGGAATGGACATATCAAGAGAATCACAGACAATGACATCCACTCACTGGTGTTGGAAGTGGAGGGGACAAATGTCAGGTGAGTTTGTATCTGATTCTCATTCAAGCTCTAGTCACCCTCATTCATCCCCCTTGACTTTTTATTTCTTTTACTCCCTGCAGTACCACATATATAACATGTCCCGCAGACCCCAAGAAGACATTGGGCATCAAGCTTCCTTTTCTTGTTATGATCATCAAAAATCTTAAGAAGTATTTCACCTTTGAAGTCCAGGTAGGTTGAGCATTCCTTTAGATAAAAACAACTCTTGCGTATATGCACACAACATACATTACATGTGTGTAAGGATTCATGGTCACTAATGCCTTTATTCCAATCTTTTCCAACTTTTAGGTGTTAGATGATAAAAACGTTCGCCGGCGGTTTCGGGCGAGTAACTATCAAAGCACGACTCGAGTGAAGCCATTTATCTGCACCATGCCTATGAGGCTGGATGATGGCTGGAACCAGATTCAGTTCAACCTGTCGGACTTCACCAGGAGGGCCTACGGGACCAATTACATTGAGACGCTGCGTGTACAGGTTAGTGCACAGAGATGGTCCAGGAACCAGCTGTCTCCAGATGCTACTTGCACTAGTTAACTCAAAGATCCCCTAAACTAAAGATAGCACTTTTTAAGCAACGCCAATAGTATGAAATTGTACACCCTTCTGTCTCCTAAAGCAGGGGTTCACAAAACTTTCAGCCCACGACCCCCAAAGTAACTTTGCAAGTGACTTGCGACCCCCCCCCCCCCCCCCCCACTATAAACGTATAAAAACATTTTGCGCAACCACGCACGCACTATAGGTGTATCCAAACACGAGCATATTGACAACACAAAATAACACACAAAATAACAACAGTTTTATCTTGTGTTAAAATCATGGCTAACAAATGCTACTTCTAATCGTTTTTAAATTTTTATTTTATTTCTGGAAATCAACTTGAGACCCCCCTTCTCTGGCTCGCGACCCCCCTGTGGGTCCCGACCGCCACTTTGGGAATCACTGTCCTAAAGGGGCGTTGCCTCGTTTGAAAGTGTAGTGATCCATGTGTATGGATGAAAAGTTGTATTTGTATTATTTATTAGTATTTTCTTTTGCTAACGTGAGATATTTACACAGCTAAAAGACATATTTAGCATCACAGAGATTAATTTTGTTTGGGCGTTCATGAACCTTAGTTGATGTTAGCTCATCTGTGTTGCCAGATCTCACAAGAGTTTGGTCCTGAGACAGAAATAGGCCTGGAACAAAGTACATTTGTGTCAGTTTGAAAAATGCAATTTTAGTTTCAGGACCTGTCGCTAGTTTCCTAACGAGGCGTGGTAGTGATACAGGAAGCTACTCTAAGTTGGGGCGTCTCGGTTCTAAACCGTCTCTGGTTAACTGTAAACCACTTTCTGTTGCTTATGTTTGACCTCTTTTCATTTCAGATCCATGCTAACTGTCGAATAAGGAGAGTATATTTCTCAGACAGACTGTACGCCGAGGATGAGCTCCCAGCCGAGTTTAAACTCTACCTGCCTGTCCAGAACCAGAAAGCAAAGGTGAACGCAAACTTGCGCTACATATAACCACATGATTATGTCGCACGATAAAGTATGTTTTACAAATGGAAATATTCTATCTTTGATAGATATTTGCCTAACACTTTGACGTTTGTGTGTTTCTTTCAGCAGTAGAGATGCTCACCCTGCACTGTTCCCCCAGACATGATGATGTGGCGTTTAGCTTTCAGATTCTCTGAGTGTAAACATACAATGAACTTAAAAACTTTGCAATATTGTAATCTTGAAACTATGACTTTTGAGTGCTGTTTTATGTTGCTCTCTGCACAGTAAATTTTTTTAATGGACTTCTCTGTCCTCCGTTTTCAATGCCGACTTAAGGGGTTGAATCTGTTTTCTAGACGCAATAGTTTCAGTCTAGAAAACACATTGCCCAGTAGCCATCTTATGTGCTGGCAACAAACCAGGAATTTCAGGATATTCCTCTGTTACCTGCGAATAAAAATTAAGGCCCTTGTTTTTTTTTAAATAAAGAAAAATAGACGATTCATTCATCAAATATAAATCTTTATCAATTAACACAAATCAAGTGAAAGGCTATAAAAAATGATTTGCATTCTCGAAACACGTTTTACTTTGGATTTCTGTGTACTGTATGAACAGATCAGTCATACATTCATTTTACTACATGTTTCATCGAACAATCATCCCAAAACATCTAAAGACAGTTCAACTTTTAAAGCTACATCTTAAGCATTTTGAACTTGTATTCCAAGAGCACACACAGTGCCGTAATAATGTGAAAACAAGAAGTAATAGGCTTCAGGTGAATAAAATCACACAAAACAAATGAACCAGGAGATGCAAGATATTCTCAGGAGTTTTAACAGTCCCATCTCGAGCTGAGGTGATGACGATTTAACAGAAAAAAAATATTGCTTTAAAGTCAACATTGCATTTAACTGCGGGCAGTTGCCAAGTATGATGCATTGTGAATCTATTCGCTACATAGAATAAGGTTAAGGAAGTATTTGGCCTCTGTCTTTTTCATGTAAAACAATAGTTTTACATTCTGAGTTTTAAATTATTTTTACAGCAGGCACTTGTAAATTTCAATAAGGAATGCCAACACAGTCTTTTTGATAACTGGTGTTATTCTTTAACAACATTTTCCCTGAAATGTGACCAATTAGGAATGAAAAGGCTCTAGTTCATCATGATCAGTCAACTGTCACTGTATTTGTAAAGCAGATTAACACATACAAAAAGTAAAATAACATACAGCCTCTTATTATATGGCAATTATTATAATAGTGTTTTTTAAATCAGGTCAAACCAAGAAATAGGCTCTAGAATTTATATACGGAAAAACCTGTGGCATGAAAAGGTTGTTTAAAACTCATTGCCACCGCAGCTGCTTTGAATCACATTGAGCTAATCTTATACAACAACACAATGTCCACAAGGTAATTACAAAACATACAAATTATTTTAACCATATTTTCCTTACACGATTGATATAACTTAAATACCTTAATAGAACTCTATTGCTTTAGTCAACAGCATGCATCTCTTTAAAGTGCAAACATTCATTGGTTCAAATCAGTAAATCAACTACTGCATTAAATCATTGATATAAAAAATAAAACAAATTATAATTTGGCACAGCAAAACTGCAGACAAAGTATAAAATAAACCATCTGATAAGTCAAATCAGAACACAAAAAGACACTAAAGCAAATAACAGACAAATAACGCACATGTAGCATGTCCTGTTACACTTCGAGCTTGCATTGATGATGTCTGGAGTTGAGAGACAGAGGACGAGAGGCTGCCTGGAGGTCCACGACTACAAATAAGGTCACAAACTTTTCAGCTTCTTTTCTTGCAGTTTCCTGTTTTTAACCATTTTTGTTTAGAAATCCTTTTATTATAAATTTATTTAATACTCAAGAACTGCGCTGCATCAAAAAGAGGGAATCATATGTAGAATGTACGTAAAAAAACTCACTGTGGTCATTTTTTAAGACCTGGAGACATCCTAAATTGCCATTTTTAAGCCTTAACTCGGTAAAACAAAGAGTTTATCTGGCTTCCCCATTTCTTTGTTGTCTTTGGATACATGAAAAAAACTACAACAATTTTTTTTTACATTAGCTCTGTGGAGGCAGGATCTTCTTCTGGCTTTTGCTTACTCGGCAGGTTCATTCATTTTATTGCACACAAAAGTGTGCACATTTCCCAGACCTTGAGAAGTGCTTGGTTACACGCAGTGTTTCCAATTCGAAATTCAGTAAATTGCTTTTAAAGTTGAGGAAATTTCACCTAACCTTTGAGCTCCTGAATCATCAACCACCAATATTGACCACTTTGGGAAACCTTAGCACCACACATTACTTTTGTTTAGCTTAATCTGTTCAAGATAAAAATCATACTCCTTACAAATTAACAGTGAGGAATCAATTCCAACATAAATCCAAATGCTACTTCACTTTGGGTCCAGGATCATTTGTTTGACGTTGAAATGTCCAGTGCTAGAAACCGATATTAAGAGTGTGTGGTGATAGTGAATCCCGAGGTTTGCGAATACAGGAGGCTGACTACAAATGTATGTTTGCCCTATTAAAGTGGAATACCGCTTTATAGCAAGTACTTCTTATGTCACAATCATTTCCTGACAATACTATGGTTAATTTCTCTTTAGTGCAAAAATCAACAAGTCAAATTCCTGCTGTTGCTGCTTTTCACTGACAAGTTCATATTAAGAGGGCTTTCCTTTAAAGTCCCTTTAGTTGTCCTGCAGGCAGGTGTGTGTGTGTGTGTGTGTGTGTGTGTGTGTGTGTGTGTGTGTGTGTGTTGTGTGGGTGTGTTTGTGTTGTGTGTGTGTGGTGTGTGTGTGTGTGTGTGTGGTGTGTGTGAGCTTGTCTGGTGCTACGTAGTGTTCCCATAATGAATGACATAGTAGTCATGGACATACATCAACACAGCGACAGGCTGGCCAATGATGAGTGACATCCACACGGCGGCGTTGCCATAGTTTCCATTCAGGAAACGACCTACAAACCAAGCCAGAGGAACCTGAAGAGAAGTTCAGAGGTCAAAGTGTGTTTGTCTACAGCAGAGGAGAGAAAATGATGGACGGTTCAATGTGTCTTACCTGAGCCATCATTCCCATAAAGGCCCACAGTCGGAACATCTTCAGAGGAATACTCACCAGGTACTGAAGAAAGACAGAATTACAATAAATCAGACACAGAACTTAAAATAAATAAATAAATATATATATATATATTCAAAATGTATAAATGCAAGGAGGGAAGAGTTGCACACTCATAACTCAGATGCAATCTTTTTATTTTTAGCTTTAGCAATCCATTTTTCGCACCTTACAGCTGTCAGCTAACAACTGTCCAACAGGCCACTTGATGTACAGACCATAATTAAAAATGACAGCTGTTTTGAGGTTAAATTAGCAGATATGTAGACTTTAGTAATTGTGTCTCATGAGACTTAATGCTGTTGGTTTACCTCATGGAAAAAGGCAGACATCATGAAGACGGCGGTTTGAGCCAGAAACTTGTTGACCCCCTTCTTCAACATTGGCTTATAGAAGTGTCTGTAACACACAATGTACACAATTTCATACAGACTACAATGAAAATGTGAAGCCAAAAATATTAAAATGGTGTCAATGCTGAAAAAAGTGAAAAATTTTCTGCTCACCTCAGACACCACTTGTGAACCGGGATATTCCAATTGGCCCAGAAATATGTGACAGTCTCAGAGTTCCTGAAATGAACAAAAATCGTACAGTTTGAATATTTGTTTTCAAGACCACTGGGTGTTCTGAATGTTGACTACATATTTAAATAAATACACTTTTATTCCTGTTAGATTTGTGACACATTACCCTGCAACTTAAAAGGAACACACTTTATATGGACACCCTCAACATATGTGCCTGTTTTTATTAGTTGTGATCCAAATGTTTAGCTGTGTACATGTGTGATTAAATGTTACTTCTGCTTACCACCAGTCTTTGTAGAACTCTCTGTCTCCAAACTGCAACAGCTCTGCCACAAAGTTCATAGAAGAGTGGAAAAACCAATAGAAGAATATTAACCATATCAGATGGTTAGGGACCTGGGAGAGGAGAGTCAAGGTAGATTTTAGGAAAGTTGTCCAGGTTGGTAAGGTCCCACAACAGCGGCTTTCCGACCGGAGGGATTTTTGCAGTTCCTAGAACATAACGTTCCTTTAACAATTTTTCTGCTGGCCCTGCACGCCACCGAGGAGGTGCGGAGGAACCAGGAGGGATCCATAAGAAATGTTAAAATCTCTGGTGAGCTAGCGCAAATGGGGGTTTGTGTGTGGCGCTAAAGTCAAGTGACGACGCTAAAAAGACTGTTGCCTTGTTTGCGTCACGCCCTTACCCCTCCTACCAGTTCCTACGGCCACTTGGTCAGTACAAATGCAAATGACAAAACCGGTTTTGGGGGAGAGTAGTTAGTAGAACTGTTAAGAAGTGCACTGTTCCCATAGCTACGTTCCTGTAACTACTTGGTCGGAAAGAGGCTTAAGGTTGCCATGTTGCTACCTTCCCTCTAATACACAAAGTCCTTAAACACATGTGAGACAGTTATCGAGAGACAACCTCATAGTTCAATATGCAATAGTAAGTGGTATAAGTGGTGTTTTTTTTTCATTGTCTTTATTTATGTTTCATTATAAGGTTATTGTAACCCATATAGAATATGCTGTCACTAAAGGGTTAACTATTTGAGTGTCAAGGTACATAATGCCAGCAGAGGGCTCACTAGTGCGGTTGTTACATCGGTCATGAGAGATGCTTCGTTCCATTAAGTTGCACAAGAAAAAAGCTCTAATTCATGTGGCGAAAATAGATCGAAATAAAGTAAGAGCTTGTCAATTTTTATCAAGAGTTGTGTAGATAAGAAAATCTTTTACTAGTAACATGAGTACTGCATTGTGTGAGAAGTTTTTTCCTGTTTTCCACCTTATTTTCCTGCTAAACCCTCAGGTGAGTTTCTGTTGTCTCAACGTGCTCATTAGCTTAACACATTGCTAGCTAAAATGAGGTGATGCTATCAGTGAACAAATTTTAGGTTTTACGATCTCATGCTACTTAAAAAACAAACAAATCAGAGTGACATGAGAGTATTTCACTGTGTTTATATATTGCACTTGGTTCATTGTGCGTGATTTTTATGTTTTGCTGAACAGAGTATTTAGAAGTACGATGTTCTAAATGTGTTTTTAACTGAAGTGAAGTTACTAATTGGGAATTAACGTTGCATTCATTTGATGTTTACACTTAATAGCATACATTTCATCATGTAATGATATAACAATGCATTAATCCTTGAAGAAACATTTATTGTAAAGTAAAATAAATGTGGAAATGCTATTGTTTAGTTATGTATCGTTTTTTCTTTGCCAATGCAAACTATGGTCTCTAGTCAAACAGACTTGTATGGAGCACAGTTAACAGTTCTCTAAACCATAGCTAATGGTTTTAAATGTGTAACTGGTTTATTGGGAAAAGAAAAGTAAATACGGTACCATATATGGAAAATGAGATAGAAATCATAATTATTGTGTTTTTTTTTTTTAATCTATTCTTTACTGTTACATACAGATTGTTTTTGGATCCTGGATTTAGTTTGGTTCCAAACCATTCCAACTTTGATGCCGAGGCTGTCCCAGTGAGCAACATCCCGCTGTGTCGGGGAGTGACTTAACGGATTCGCATCCGGATTTCGAATACTGGATTCCAGATAAGGAACACTTGAATGTGTTTTTGGTTTACTACCCAGGTAGATTGACTTTTTCTATTTTTCAAAGACAATGTATTTCAGTGTTTCTATTTATTTTTTAAACAAAAGAGCATTATTTTATTTTTGTGGTATTTTTTAATACAAGATGAACAGTGTGCTGCAGTGATTGTGAACTTGCCAGCTGTTCCGTTTCAAAAGTAACTCCTCGTCAGTCTTGTCAACTACTGCTCAGAGCCTAGGTAATTGATTTTATTTCTATTTCAGGTTAGAGGTGCTACATTATGACTGGACATTATTCCATCTAGCGTCGCTCGAGAACGTCATAATACTCACAGCTAACTTTAGGAGACGCTCCACCATCCTAGAAAAGTCCATTTCCTGTGAAAGACACAAACAATGACATTTCCTAATTAACAATGTTACGCCCTTAAAGCTATAGTGCACAACTATTTTATTAATGAACGTCTGTTCAAGCCAATGCCAAATGAGTTGATACAAAGCTATTAAGCCTATAAGCTCCACAAAACTCTCTCTGTTTTTCTCAGTATGGCTATGTCTACAAAAGAGAAATTTCCCCACTGTGGGATGAATAAAGTATGATCTAATCTAAAAGGGTGTAGTCAGGTGACATTTGTGGGCAGAAGCTTGAGTGATGCATTTTAGCTCAACGCTGAGCAGGGCCTGAAGTTAACTTTTTTGACCACCTGCCACAGTGGCAGATTTAAAAATCCACTTTTTACCAGCCAGTTTTTTTGCCTCATAAAAGGTGAAAAACAAGAATTCCTGTGTCTCTATGATCCTATCCTCTATGTCCTATTCATGGTAGCCTACTCGTGGACATTGCTCCGTCATCATGTGCTGTAGTAGGGGGGCCTGCCTTGATAATCCAACTTAAAGGTATAATTTCCTGGGCTGGGACAGACATGCTTAGGGTTTGATAAAGTACTTATTGAACTTTAACTTATCATTGCACCTACAATAATGTAACTGTCCTCAATTTACGTCATCCTGTACATCTCATCTGCGGTTCTTCCTGCGTTCACTGTGTGTGATTGTGTGTGTTTATGTGTGTGTGTGAGTGTGTCAGTCACGGGGGGAACAGAGCAGCAGCCCCGCATGCTGCAGCAAGCTGACAGGATTGAAACCGTAACTGCTTTCAGCGACATTAGAATGAAAAAACATTACAGTGTACATTGATGTTAAAATATATATACATGTTGGCAGGACGGTCTTTTGCAGTATGTTTTGTTGGTAAATGTGAGATGTCGAGTTACACGTGTCTCGTCTTCATATCAGAATCAAGGAAATGAATTTGACAAGATAATAACCTCTTCTGAAGTGTCCATGTTTTTTTAATCCTCTGTGTCTTCCTTGATTAGACGTGTTAAGCGCGTGGAGCAGGGGTGGTGCACGATCACCAAAGGCTTGCATCATGTGGATGCGCCAGCAGTGTTGTCATTGCTTAGAGTTTGTCATGGGGGCGACAGAAACTACCCACTAGAGCTTTTAGACAAAATCAATTATAGTCTATGATCCATTGCTTTTTGCTCTCATGAGAGCTATTTATCTTCATATACAGTACAGTTGTGCATTTGTGTGTACGCACCTGGAATGGTTTCATTGAGTTCTGTATGGTGGGAACCATCCACTGAAAGACACAAATGAAAATTGCTTTGCATTGTTTGAGTGGTGAGATTTAAATTACTTTGTGTTAAACTTAGTTTTTTTCAATGTGTGTGTGCAGAGTATAGTCTATGTTCAACATACCTGCTGTATCAGTCCCACCAACAGTTGCATGAAGAAAAGCTACAAGAAAGAGTGAGTCAAAAGGGAAAAAGATTTAACATGCATGTCTGTTTTCCACCATCTCAGTTTACATCAAGAACATATACAATAAGTTCCCTCTCACCATTTCAAAAAGTCTTCTCATCAGGAACCTTATGCGTATTCGAGGTGACCGTGGGAAGTTGAGCTCGTAGCAGAGAGTTGGGGCGAAGACAAAGTAGTACATGTCTACAGACAAACAAAGAAACAAAATGTTTATTTTGGGATGTTTATCATTAAATTGTTTTGTTGTTTTACAAACTATACAGCCGTTATTGCTACCTCTGTGGGTGAGGTTGCCTGGGTAGAAGACATGAGTGTGAACTGCTGAACCTTTGGATTGGGCCACAGATGGACCTGAAATGCACACGCATGCAAAAAAATGGAGATGGTAATTAACTCATTTTATGTCTTTTATACACCAACTATACCCATGTTTTTTTACAACAAGCCACCAAATGACATTATAAATACAACAGACAAAGAGCATGTTGGATTTCTGTGTGTGCTGTCAATTTATTCTAGCTCCTACAGCTAAGAAATAAAGACATCCAATTGCATTAAAGATTAGAATAGCTTCAAAACACACTAAACCCCTTTCACACCAATGGCTCAATTAGGGTTTTACCCAGGTAGACTGTGTGTTTGAATGGGGTAATCCTCCTTGATCTACTTGGCTTCACGACCCATGTAGCGAGCTAGCGGGCGGGGCGGGCGAATTATGTGACTGGTTGGAAATTACAGTGGAACAGTTGCAAAACTGCCTGTAAAACACAGTGTTAGAACTTAAACCTATGAAAATAAGTTTTGTTTAATTTTCTTGCCACCAACACTCTTAATCCCTCTCTCTTGGACGAGACGCAAATCTCTAGTCTGCAGTTCAGTGCGGCTGCTGGGTAGCGAGAATCTCTATTTTTTCTGTCTTTTTTTAAAATGAGTCAAGAAGCAAACAGCAAAGCCCAACTTTACTTTTAATCAAACAAAGAGAAATGTTATAATAGCGTAACCTAATTGTCCAGCTAAGCTATAAATATGCAGAGGAGGTCTGATAAGTGTTTGTTATTTATTCCGGCTTTAGGAAATAATCACTGTAGAACAATCAAAGAAAGCTTTATTTCTCTCTCTACTGTACAATGACAGATTCAAGTAGCTACACTTTTAGTTCAGCTGGGATATGGATGGGCTAGAGCAGTGGTTATCAAACGTTTTGACATCAAGGACCTCCAAACTGACAGAAATTAGACCACGGACCCCCATTTGATTAGATTTTGTCCAAGGGTCCCCATCTGATAGGATTTTTGTTTTACAAAAAGTCTATGAAAGCCACGGCCAAAATAGTCATGATTCCGTCATTGTGTTAATTATGGATGGAATTATAGTGAAAATTAATTATTTCACTTTTTGCTGGGGACCCCCTGGAACCCCCTTAAGGATCCCTGGGGGTCCCCAGACCCTTCTTTGAGAACCATTTCTAGCACTTAAGGTAACTGTTATGCAATGCTCCCGGGTTGTGACCCAGGTGATTTCTGAATTGTCATGACCAGGCATATACCCAAGTTGACTGGCTTGGTTTGAATTTCAAAAAGGAGGGTTGAAACCTGTTCAGACAACCATAGCCCAACCCTGGTAGTTGGTGTGAAAAAGGTATAAGTGATAACAGCTGTTCAAAACACACCACTTAATTTGCCAAAAGCTGCAGTCTTTCATGTCACCACTAGATGGTAGTAGCAGCATAGTTATAAAAAGCAACAACAACAACATCATCATCCTGTTAAAGGACAATTCTGGTCAACTTCAACATGTAACTCTGTTTTTTTTATTTTTTTTATTTATTTATAGTGCTTTCAGTAGTGAGACAAATGAAAACAATTGGTGCTGCCTACACTGTGTTATCCTCCTGCTACAGTCAGCACCCATCAGGCAAGGGCAAGTTTTAAACGTGTTTTTAAACATGTTTTTAGCCTCTAAACATGTTTAAAATCTCCTTACCAGTGCTTAGCCATGTGCAGTTATTATTTCCAAGGGAACAGAGTGAATTTGACTGCGGTGGATGTGACAGAAAGGCATAAAAGTTGTGTTAATCCATACCTGTTTATTTCCTGTTTTCAAGTGAAGTCCACACTAGTCGATTGTCACAACTTTTATGCCTTTCCGTCACATCTACTGCAGTTAGATTCACTGTGTTCACATGGATAAGGACTGGTAATGACATGTTGAGCATGTTTAGAGGCTAAAACCAAGTTTAAAACTTGCCCTGTTTAAGCCTGTTGGGTGCAGAATGAAGCAGGAGGATAACTCGGTGTAGACAGCACCAATAGGTTTCATTTGTCTCGCTACTGACAGCATTACAAATTTAAAAAAAAACAGAGCTACATGTTGAAATTGACCGGAATTCTCCTTTAAGTGTGCACTAATATTTGAGTATATGAGTCTATTTTTAAACCTTTAGTTCTTTAGCCATGTTAGGCTTACTGCTAATCTGAACTAAGTAGCTCCATTGGAGCAACTCTGGGGATAAGTGCCCTGCTCAAGAGCACCTCATATCACTGCCTTTGTACTGTATTTTACGTGTGTGCGTACTCATAATCTAGATAATATTTAATTAACAGTTTGTGTGTGTGTTGATATACTACAGAGCCCTCCTGGGGTCAGCTGAGAAAAAAACAACTAAACCGTGCGCACGGTTTAATAAACAGTGCGTACAGATTCATAATCCGTGCTCTAAACATGAGCAAAATAGGAAAGATATTCTATATATATTCTTACCTTAATTATAACTTGTCTCCTCTAATGTACTACGGCACTTTGTTAAAACGTAGTGCTACCTTATTTAATCATTAAATTAATAAATATTTTTGTGTCAGTGTTGTAGTATACGTGTAAGCACCACCGGCTGCTACTAGAGACCAATGTTATTTCTCCAGAAGGAGGATGGCTCGTTCTGATAAAAATTTGTTTGTAGCTCATTGTTAACCTTACTACATTTGGGAAGATGGGTCATTTGTGATTTAATATCATTTTGCTATAGAGTAACTGATCCCAGAAGTTTGAATCTGTGAATATCTTTCCAACTTTGCTCACGTTTATTAAACCGTGAGCACGGACTGTTATGAATCTGTGCGCACAGTTTGTTAAACCGAGAGCACAGATTTTTAATCTGTGCGCACACTTTGTTAAAAAAGAAAACTAAACGGTTTAGTTTTTTTTTCTCCGCTGACCCCAGGAGGGCTCCGTATTATACTTACATGAGTATGACCGCGTTAGTCTCTTGGCTTTTGCTTGTCGGATTTCTCGACACCACCTATTGGTGTCTTGGTACGAGTACAGCTTGAGAAACAGCACTGTGTAGATTCCTAGGGAAAGTACACCACCCACTGACACACACACAGACACAGACACAGACACACACACACAGACACACACTTAACTAGGAGCAATGAAAGACAGATAAAAAGGAACTCTTTGGTGTGTGCACGTGTGTGTAGATGATATTAGTTTTTAAATAGTGATTTTTGCCATTTTCTTGTGCTAGCATCCAAATGCACACGCATTTATTCTTATTTGAAATGCCATGTAATCAACATGTATATATTTAGTATGTACCTGGGGTCATGGAGGTCACAATGAGTACAGTGGCTGAAGGGAAGATCAACATGGACGTCAGGTTAAAAATGTGAATAATCAGTCCTGTCATTTGGGTAATGGTACCCTAGGAATGATGAAAGTAAAACAAGAAAATTGTCTTGTCACTGTAAAACATTTCATCTGTGAATGAGGATATACTTTCATTACTTTTTCCTTTAACCAGAGAATCACAGCTTTTTCACTGTGCAACACTAGATCTAATGTGCTTTCTACAGGTACAATATTACATTTGTGGAAGCGTTTTAGAGGATATGTAATCTAATCTAAACCAGGAGTGATATTCTTATCAGACTTATGAGTAGGTAAAAAGAGAGTGCTGTGATACAGAATCTAGGATGTGTAACATCCTTGAATGGAGAACCCTGAATAATACATTAAAAACAAACCTACACTCTCATCAAACGGTGCAGCAATATGTTCCACAAAATCCCTAAACAACATTATAAGGTCATCCTTCCAAATCCAAATTAAGGTGGTTTATGCATAACCAAAGCTTACAAAGGCAAACAAATTAAAGAAAATAAAGCAAAATTTGCAGTGTCCACAATAGTAAAATCAAATGTTGCAACTAGGAGAATGTATTTGACAGAATTGTAAGCACTCACCACAGCCAGACGCCTTTCTGTGTACAAGGCTGTTAAGATGAACACATTTGACACTGAAACACAGACAAACAACAGACTTGTCAGCTACAGCAGCACATAGATGGGAACCACAGTAGGATGTTGATTTTATTTTATTACTCAACCACATACTTAACCACAGAAACTGAAAACTGGTGGTGAATACTGATTTTGTCAAACATGATGGTCCACAGGCAGCTGCTAAAAGTCCAGTATTTTCCTCCAAATAGCAGCATTTTATTCAGATTGATTGTTCTATTGTTACCCTGCAGGCCAGTTCCCATCACTGCTTAGGACAACAATGTTCATTCACCTTTGTATGAACTTGTTTTACTGCTTTGATAAAGCTGGTTGTTGCCAGAAAATTAACAATGTCAGAAGGCAACCTTAATAACCAATAACTGCTGTGCTAGAATGTTCAGCAAAGGAGCTCACGCAAAAAATGATGCTGTATCAGATCAGCTATTTGGCACATGGAGAGATTTTATTACAGTCAACAATCACCCTTTGTGTTACAGTGAAAGAGACAAATGCTCCCGGGTTTAAGTACAGGAATTACAGGTACAACACCTGTTTGCTAATCCTGAGGTCACAGAAGGACAATTGGCTGTGAGTCATTCAACATCTGTTTAGAAGACATTGGGCAGTAAAATAAATGCTCCATACCAATAATGAGGCAAGCTGCCGGCCAGCTATAGGGGTCCTTCAAGAAGAGAGACACTACTTGAATAGGGTCCACCAAGATACCATACCTACATTAGAGAAGAGAAAAAATAAAATGACTGATTCCAGCAGGTATCATTTTTTAAAAGGTTTCTTTAAGGCTGAAAATGTGATATTGAGTTTAAAGTTTAAAACTGATGTGGTAACGTAAATGCCTGGTGCGGTTAATGTTATGAAGAAACCTCTCTTCATAACAGCAGTGTGATCTATAACAATGGAATAAACGCCCCAGGATTGTCAACTAACAAAGAAACTGTTTTCTATCTAATTTAATATGAAATTATAATATTTCAAGCTATACCTGGACATACCATGCTGGCACTTACTTATGTCTTAATTCTATAGAAACAATTCTATAGAAAAAAAACAATAACGATTCCTAAGTACATTTGTTCCTTTCTCTGAGTTTAAAATTAATGTAATGTAATAAAATAGTGAAGTAGAAGATTAGCGGAGATGGCCAGTTGTATAACCAAATGGGAGTGAGTTGTAACAGCCCATGCTTGTATATACATTACATCAATGTAGGTTTGTGTGTGTAGATGCATACTTACTTTATAATGTTTTCTAAGAAGAGGCGTGCATTACTTAGCACCTGAAAGAGAGGACACCAGGAGATATTGAGTTCACAGTATCAACAAGGCTGTTTTGCATCTGGCCATTCACTTAAAGCAACACTAAAGAACTTTTTTTTTTAAACTTAAAATAATGTTTCCAAAATCGTTTCAGTGATTCATCAACTCGTAACAGGGTGAACGACACTTCTCCATTCACTTTGAGGCTCTCTACCGGCTATAGACTTTGACTTCTCTTTATTGATCCTTTTGGCATGACTCCCGCAAGGAAATTGAAATTTCCAGCAGCAGTTTTCAGCAGCTTACAAACAAGGTAATACAGTACAGAGAGAAAACAGTATAAAAATCACAATAACAATAAAACCTATAAAAACACCTTTAACTGCTCTTAACTGATAATTTATGCTAGAGTGTCTAGGTATGTATGCAAGTAGATTATTAATTACTTAATTGCACAGTGAAAGAGTGGCTACCACTCCTTCCCTTCCTTCCTGTTCTGTCCTCTTTCACCCCATTTCCTCCTCACCCCGGGTAGAAGTGGATTCAAACTACAAATCTGCTCCCTGAACTGCTGTGGACGTTTTACCAGTTTTTGGTTACCAGCGTCCTCTTCTACACTGTGGTGTGCTGGGGGGAGGGGGGAGGGGGCGGCGGCAGCAGCAGCAGCAGCATATCCAAAAGGAAACCTCCAGGCTGGATAAACTGATCAGTTGTAGTGTAGAAGAGGACGCTGGTAACCAAAAACTGGTAAAACGTCCACAGCAGTTCAAGTAGCAGATTTGTAGTTTGAATCAGACATAATGGGACAATACTGCTTCCAACCTGTAGGGGGACCGAATCGGGAAAAGTTCTCTAGTGTTGCTTTAATCTGGGCGTTGTTTACCCAAATATATATTTCTAGCTCCCTGCTAAAGATCTGGCTTATCAAGATTCAAATTTAAAGATTAAAAAATCCTTTATTAATCCCACAATGGGGAAATTCACACTGTTGATATCATTTTCTCTTCCAACACTGCTCTGCTAATGATTAGTCTGCAGATTTTGAGGTGTTTGTTTGTATGTGTTGAATGAGTATGTATTCAAAGCAAGAACAGAGGGGCTGTACTACATATTCAAAATAAAAGTTGTCTGGGATTGCCTCCACATGGCTCTTAGAGGCTGTTTCCCCAACTTGTCAAATACAGCAAGTTGTCACGACCCTCAGTGGCTTATACTGAGGCACAGGCCACTAACATGCATGTGCGGCCTGACCGGATATGAAAACAAATAACACAGAAAATGAGATTACACAAAAAACATAAAACACACACACACACACACAGAGTGTGAATTTATTCTCTGCCCAAGACAATATATTTTTACACAGCAAAAAGATATTTCCTGCTATATTAATGTTCTGAATATCAAGTATAGCCCCTTTAAAGAGTCACTGTCCTGTGGGAGAGCTGTTTTTATGCAGAGCAACTTACTGAAATAGCATTACATGCAATATAAAGCTAAATGCTCATATCTACAGGATTTGTAGATAAGATTCATTTCATACTGTACACCTTGATACCTGTCACACCCTGCTGCTGCTTACTCTGTTAAAAAGTGTCAGATCAATTGGGTTTATCATTGTATTTATGTGTTAAAGTTCAAGGTCCGAGTACAGTTTTAACCCAGCCATCAGTTATCTGAGTTTTCTGAGATAACTACTCACCCTCATTTTTGTGATAATTATGGTGTGTTTAGTACATGAGTTATAGAGACGGTGAAGATAATGAGGACAGTGAGGGTATGCCACACAATAAGATCCTGCAGCAGTGTGACAAGAGAGGGCCAGCACGTAGAACACGATTATTGGGACAGTGTCCTCTCTAGAGCATTAATAGAGAACATTGCAAAATCAAATTTTGCAATAAATGTTTCTTAAGAGAGGGGTCAGTGTACAAAGTCAGATACAGAACAACCCCATGGGAGATGGCAGCAATTCACTTTCTGGCTAAAAGACACTTCAACAGGGGGTATATTAACTGAACCTAGGCTGCCGGGTAAAGAACCAGTTCTGTCTAGCCGTAATTGCAGGAGGAGGAGGTTTTTCTGCAATCTGTTTTTATACTCAGTAATATCCATTGCATTGCACAAACTCAGGAATGTTATTTTGTAGGAATAATTCCAAAATCCATCTCTTTTTGATTTGTTGAATCTCATTTTTTAGCACCCACAGATTACAGTTGTTATATTGTCTTAATAATCATTATGTTTCCTCAGTAATAAAACTAATAAGACAATAGATTTTTTTTTCTTTTCTATTTGAATAATTGTACAATACAAAATGTACAACCTACTGTATGACTACCACTTATATTACCTTGAATAATCTGTAATGTCGACAATTATGATACTGCTTGAACAAGATGAAATGATGATATAGTTTCAGTAATGAACCTATGTTGCATCTCAGTGTCCTCTGGATAGGAGAGACATATCCAATTTGCTAAGTTTAAAAATAGAAATAGTTGCATGGATTGGCTGAACTTTACCCTGACATACAAAGCTAACCTAAGAGAACTGGCGCCAACACAGATTGAATTATTAAACATTTTACATTGGCCGAGGTCTTCCGTTTAGAAGTTTTATTTAGACAAACAGCTAAGACTAAAGCTGCATATGTGTTCTATATCTTCATAGCCAGTTTGTATTCATATTACAAAAAAGTTGTTCCCTTAATATACCTTGGTATAATGTATCAAGTGTGATAACAAACTTAGAGCTGGCTGATTTGCTTTGCTATGCGCTGTCCTTGTGGTCATTTAAGCGGCTCACATGGTCTGTTTGGCTGTACATCAGAGGGAACAATGGTATGTTTTTGCCTGTCAAGGATCAACATTGTGTCTTATGCCAAATATCTTCACTGTCTGACTACCTCTATATCATCCAGCCACACTGAACAAGGTACAGCATCTTAAAACCCTAATGCTTTTGTTGGTTCACTAGCACAGATGTTTTAGCACTAATTGAAATTTGCTTAACATTTTGTGTGTGTCTTTCCAATAAGAGCTTTGAAGCGTATGCCTACAGACCAAAGACAACTTGGATGCTGTATGCCATTGTCATTTGTTATTACATGCTAATACTGGCTTGTGTAAGAAACAGGAAAATTGAGAGTGCTTCCATGAACACCCACATTAAGGCAAACCTTTCATGGATTTCCCAGTTACGCGATGCAGCATACACTTTTATTCATCCTCCCAACATTAAGAAATTCATGTACAACAACATCAGACTGATATCAATCACAAACATGTACACTTCACTTCACAAGCACTTAAAGAGAATTAAAAGAAGCGTAGCTGCTCTATAGACAACTATTGGTTTCTTTTATTATTTTGCCAACTACCTATATTTTAAGTTGTGCATGAGTTTAATTAGTAATTCTAAACAACTGTCTTCAACATTTAAAGTGTAAAAATTAAGAAAGTATATATATATATATATATATATATATATATATATATATATATACATATACATCCAGCTGACGGTCCTGGTTATCGAGGATAAATTACACAGCTAAGCTTCTAAACACACAGACGGTTCCACTTTACACTCTTACTGCCTAATCCTGAAGGCTTCCTAAAAACAGTCTGAACTGAGCGATGTCAGCCATCCCTGGTGACCATAAAGTAGAAGATGTGCTCGTCAAAATAAAATGAACTTTCAAAGATGGAATTAATCTTGTCACAGAACTGCAAAATTAGGCTTGATTTGGAAAAAAAACAGAAGGGCACTACTGTTGCTGCTTCAAAGTTATTCTTCTCAGTATGTACTACTAGCAAGCTCACTGTAAGATTTATGTGCATAAGCTGGCATGCACAGATGTTTTTTTCAGAGCTATAAATAAAAAAGGTCCCTGCTCGAAGATTAATCTTTGGGTTCATGTTTTATTTTAGAATTTCAGAATGAGAAACAACTTAATTGGCCCGAGCATGCTGACTCTGCTTTGAGCATAAGATACTGTAAGAAAACATCCATCAGGCATGTAAGTGATGTTAATTGTTCATTAAAACGTGGGACCATTAAAACCAAGGATTTATAAAAAAAAACAAAAACACATAATACTCAATGATGTGGATCAAATTAAAGACGACACTAAAAATCCAACACTTATATTTGTATGTGTTCACAGATTCTTCATGCTTTTTCACCCTATAATCTCTATTAAAATTCTCCCACTGCATTGATATTCATACTTTTTTCTTCAGTGCATGCTCAACTTATGAACTGTCACTTCAATCCTGATAATATTCCTTATAGGTATACCTGAACCACAAAGACAGCTGACATAAAGTCCATAACTGAGTGTGCGTGACAGTGAGAGACAAGTAGAAGAACATGTAACTGTCTCATAATAATCCCTCTTCTGATAATTTACAAAACAAACGATGTATTGATATACAAAAAGGCCACAGACACTGTAATTTGAGGCAACATCAAGACAAGAAAGAGAAAATTATAAATTGCCCGTTATATTTTCATTCAGTATTTTGATTAGTTTCTTTGTTCCAAGTGTCAAGGTCTATATTTCTAGTGGTATGTAGTTTGTGAAAGTCACAGTGCAGTACAACTTTCCACTCTGAACATGCAGTGTTACTCACCAACATGACAACACACCAGTTGAGAATTCCTCTGTAGTTGCTGTAGCCACTGGCTGAGCTCAAGAGAGACTCTTGGAGGACGTGACAGCTGTATGGTAACATAAAGTCAACAGTTTTATTGATGATTTTTAGAACTGATCAAGCTCTTTACATTCCCTCCCTACTGAGCAAATTACAGATTTGACATGATAGTGTTGAATACCCACTATGCAATGAAACATTTATATATTTTTTCATGTTGCAGAACTTTCAAAACATTAAAATGTATTGTGTACTGTAGTAGCAATTAATTCCTAGCCCTACTGTCTTATAAATAAATGAATCACATCCAGTAGTCTAATGCTTGGTCCTACAACTGCGCCAGCCAATTAAAGAGTTGTGATTGTGTTGAAATTTAGGTTTTAAGGTATTGGCCGACTGCTCAAAGGGCAGTGTAAAAAACCTAGGCACTTCATCAGGTAAGCATGAGTAGAACAAAGAGCACGGAGTAAAGAACAAACTGTTAGAAGGAAGGATGATTGAAAAATAAGTAAGAGGAGAAAATTGTATAGAGGAGAAACAGGAGCAAGTACAAAAAGAGAAACAGGATAGAAAAAAGTGGGGATAATGTAGTATTAAACAGAGAAAGGTGGATAAGGAAGATGGTAAGGAAGGAATGAGCATTTAGAGCGAGGACATAATAGAGGGTTCCTCACTGAGTGCTAGGACACACATGTCAAGACTAGACCAGCAGAAGAATGTGTACACAGACAAGTAGTCAGCAAGCACAGAATTGCAAAAGCCCATGTTTCACAGTTGATGTAATACAGGAAACTGACACTATAATCATTTTATTTCAGCAGTCTGGTGTTTCAGTGTCAATCTTTATATATGTAAGTCCAAAGGTTTGTGTAAAGCACCATTCAGACTCTTGGCAGCTTACAAAAATATGTAAGTACAGGCAGCTTCACTTGCATATTAATGCATGTTTTCAAAGGCAAAGACATATCTGGCGAAGTGGCTGTGTTACCATAAAATGTTGAGGGTAAAGGTCAAGCTACTGTGTCTTCTTTCACGATGTCTGTTCTCACTCGTACCTACTAACTATTCTCTTGACATGTATCCAAACTTAGAGCTACAGTCTCTCTTTCTTAAAGTACAAGTGGCATGTAAAGCAGGACTGCTGAAATGACACCACATGTAAACAAATACACATGCCATTAAAGGCTTGATTTGTTGAACAGTTGTGGCAGTTTGTTTTGTGCTTAAATAAATACCAGTAACATGTTAGAAGCGTTTTATTTTATTCAAAAGAAGGTGTTGGACATGGACGGTAAATTTCCAATCCTCAAGGAAAAGTTATATTCTATAGAAGTATGCAGTATTGCTTTTCTGTCGCAAAGCCTGAAGAGTGCCACAGGACATTGAAGTGGCCCTTTGAGCCCCATTTGATCTAAGTACTGCTCTTAAAAAGGCAATAAGCTTAAGAAAGAAAAAAAGGATTTATACATAATGTAAGTAATAATATAAGTAATGTTAACTTTTGGCCTACATGACACATACTTAGAATACAACAGCAACCTTAAATGTTAATATAAAACATAACTAGTTAGTTTCTGAAACTCTTTTCTGCACTCAGTTTACCACTTCGGTAAAGTTAGAAAGCCATTCACTGATTCAAACTTCCGGGATCAATTACTCTATAGCGAAATGTTGTTAAATCAAACACGACTTATCTTTCCTATCATAGTAAGGTTGATAAGGAGCTACAAACTCATTTTCATCCAAACGAACAGTCCTTCAATCTGGAGAAATAACATTGGTCTGTTCGAGCAGCCAGTGGAGAGACCAGAGCTTAGGGACCGTCTACAAATTAAAACACCGCAAAGAGATACCACAAAAATATTCATTAATTAGCTGATTAAATTAATTATTACTTGTCTAATGGTAGTTGTACTACAGCACCTACTTTTAAAAAATAAGCTTGAATTTGAATTTGTTTTTTCAAAACCATTTAATAGGTGTCATATAAATGACGATTCAGCTCTCTAAAAGGGCTAGACACATAGAAGGCCCACTGCTGGTTGTACTACAGCAGTTAGTTTTCTAAAATAACCATATTTCTAATTTTTTTGGTAAATTTGTTTTTGCCAAAATCATTTAATAGGTGTTATATAAACAAAGATTCAGGTCTCTAAATCAGAATCAGAATCAGCTTTATTTGCCAGGTATGAGGACACATACGAG
>NC_045746.1:13711668-13711796 GCF_008692095.1 Etheostoma spectabile
TTTGTCTTTGGAGCATCGTTACTCACACTGTGCTTACACATACAAAACAACCAAAACCAAGATATACACACTAATATATACACAATATATACTTACTCTAAACGAAAACAATATAGAGGCATGAGTGC
>NC_045746.1:13711806-13714105 GCF_008692095.1 Etheostoma spectabile
GAAGAGATCAATAAAATTATTTAAATGTGGGGCATAGTGCAAAGGGTACGGGGATAAATAGTATTATGTTATTGTATTACAATATGAACAGTATGAACTGTATTAACATATGAACAGTTATGTATTAGGAAATGAGAATGATGAATAAATAAATAAAATAATAAGTGAGATGTGAGAATGGGAATGATGAATAATACTAAATAAGTGGAATAATAAGTGGAACCAGTGAACAGGTGCTGTAGAGACAGTGTTACTGGGTTATTGACCAGAATTGAACCTGACACTGTGGGTCAGAAGTCAGCAGAGAGATGGCTTGTGGGTAGGGCTAGTTAAAAGGGATAGACATATAAATGGCCCCCCTGCTGGTTGTACTACAGCAGTTATTTAATAGGTGTCATATAAAAGACAGTTATGTGTCTAGCCCTGGTTAATTTTCAAAACTAACTGCTGTAGTACAACCAGTAGGAGGCCATCTATGTGTCTAGCTCTTTTAGAGACATGAATTGTTGTTTGTATGACATCTATTAAATGATTTTGGCAAACAAAATTCACCAAAATAATGATTATGGTTATTTTGGAAAACTAACTGCTGCAGTACAACCATTTTATGTGCCTAGCCCTTTTAGAGACCTGAATCATCATTTATATGACGCCTATTAAATGGTTTTGGAAAAAACAATCCACCAAAATTATAAATGTGCATATTTTTTAAAAGTAGGTGCTGTAGTACAACTACAATTAGACAAGTAATAATTTAGGTAAGTTTGGAGGCACTACCTTATTTAATCAGTAAATTAATGAATATTTTTGTGGTAGGCGCTCTCTTTTCGGTGTTTTAATTTGTAGACGGTCCCTAAGCACCCGTCTCACTGCTGTCTCTCCACTGGCTGCTCGAACAGACCAATGTTATTTCTCCAGATTGAAGGACGGTTCGTTTGAATGAAAATAAGTTTGTAGATCGTTGTTAACTACGATAGGAAAGAGAAGTTGTTTGTGATTTAACATTTCGCTATAGAGTAATTGATCCCGGAAGTTCGAATCCGTGAATGTCTTTCTAACTTTACCTAAGTAATTTAGCGCACGTGACATTGCAACGTATGTACCATTTATAAAAAAGAAAAGAAAAAGAAAATCAACGGTTACCTGAGTTTCTCGTTAATATCTTCCACCAGACTCCTCTGTTTTCTCGTTCGGTTTGCGAGCTGTTGCTGCTGTGCTGACATCCCCATCTCTCTATCCACCTTCCCGTTCCCGTTGTTACTCACATGCCGAGGCACCTCGTCTTTTTTGGCTTTAGCGGAATACTGCGGTGGTTTCTCTCCGACATCGTGACACTTGCTCCCGTTGGCTTGTTTCACCGCTCCGCTGCCACCTCCGCCGGAGATGGTCGTCCTCCTCTTGCGGGATACGGGCCCTCTCATCTCGGCTCTATCGCTCATTTCTGCGGCTTCAGTCACGCAGCTTTTACCTGCACGGCATCGCTGGTCAGCTTGCTGTCACCTGTTTCTCTGTTTCCATCCGGAGGGTTAGCTACATCAAGAGCTAACGTTAAATGATTAGCACCAAGTCGTGTCAGTGCTGGTTATGATAAGCTGTTTCATCACCACTACAGCTCAAGTTGCAAATGTTATGAAGGTTGCCAGGTCTGTGTTTGCAACTGACATCCCCCTATCGAGAAGATTTCCCAATCCACTTCCGGATTAGCTGTACAAAAACTGACATTTACTGGGTGAATTAATGGGAGGATTTCACTGAACTCTTAGCCATAACAAAGTAGAAGATTAAAGACATTATTCTGTTATTCATCAACAACTACAACAGTAATTTTGACAGTCTAATAGCTATACAGGAAAATATACCTGTGCTAATTTATGTGCATGTACCCATAGTTTAATTTATTTTATTATGTATTTATTAATTAACCAATAAACCAACTGAAAACTTTAAATATGTATACCGTTTAGGTAAAGAAGATTTTTTGGAGTCTTGGAAAAATGCCCCAAGGTTAGACTCTCAGAAAGCATTACTCCCAACAAACTCCAGTAATGAATAAATGAAAATGAGAATATGAAAGTTGCTAATAGATGACATGGATAGACAGTGTAGAGCAGTAGGGGCACAATGTTAAAGAGGGGCAGTTATGGTTCGTATTCCACATTCCAAACCCATTAGTTAGTCCTACTTGGAAGAAATACTTACAGTGAGGGAAAAAGTATTTGATCCCCTGCTAATTTTGTACTTTTGCCCACTGACAAAGAAAAGATCAGTCTATAATTTTAATGGTAGATTTATTTGAACA
>NC_045746.1:13714115-13714211 GCF_008692095.1 Etheostoma spectabile
GAATAACAAGAAAATCCAGAAAAACGCATGTCAAAAATGTCATAAATTGATTTGCATTTTTCTGCAAAACATGACTTAGTACTTGGTGGCAAAACC
>NC_045746.1:13714221-13714323 GCF_008692095.1 Etheostoma spectabile
ATCACAGAGGTCAGATGTTTCTTGTAGTTGGCCACAAGGTTTCCGCACATCTCAGGAGGGATTTTTTCCCACTCCTCTTTGCAGATCTTCTCCAAGTCATTA
>NC_045746.1:13714333-13714612 GCF_008692095.1 Etheostoma spectabile
GCTGACGTTTGGCAACTCGAACCTTCAGCTCCCTCCACAGATTTTCTATGGGATTAGGGTCTGGAGACTGGTTAGGCCACTCCAGGACCTTAATGTGCTTCTTCTTGAGCCACTCCTTCGTTGCCTTGGCTGTGTGTTTTGGGTCATTGTCATGCTGGAATACCCATCCCTGACCCATTTTCAGTGCCCCGGCTGAAAGTAGGAGGTTCTCCCCCAAGATTTGACAGTACATGGCCCCGTTCATTGTCCCTTTGATGCGGTGAAGTTGTCCTGTCCCCT
>NC_045746.1:13714622-13714995 GCF_008692095.1 Etheostoma spectabile
ACACCCCCAAAGCAGAATGTTTCCACCTCCATGTTTGATGGTGGAGATGGTGTTCTCGGGGTCATAGGCAGCGTTCCTCCTCCTCCAAACAGCGAGTTGAGTTGATGCCAAAGAGCTCCATTTTGGTTTTATCTGACCACTACACTTTCACCCAGTGGTCCTCTGAAACATTCAGATGTTCATTGGCAAACTTGAGACGGCCATGTGTATATGTGCTTTCTTGAGCAGTGGGACCTAACGGGCGCTGCAGGATTTCAGTACTTCACGGCGTAGTGTGTTACCAATTGTTTTCTTGGCGACTATGGTCCCAGCTGCTTTGTGATCATTGACAAGATTCTCCCGTGTAGTTCTGGGCTGATTCCTCACTTTTCTC
>NC_045746.1:13715005-13715267 GCF_008692095.1 Etheostoma spectabile
CAACTCCACGAGGTGAGATCTTGCATGAAGCCTTAGGCCGAGGGAGATTGACAGTTCTTTTGTGTTTCTTCCATTTGTGAATCATCACACCAACTGTTATCACCTTCTCACCTTGGCAATGGTCTAGTAGCCCATTCCAGACTACAGTCTTGTCCCTGACATCCTTGGAGAAGTCTTGGCCATGGTGGGAAGTTTGGAATATAATGTATACTTTACTAGTCCCGCAAGGGAAATTGCAATTTACACTCTGTTGTTATTACAC
>NC_045746.1:13715277-13716420 GCF_008692095.1 Etheostoma spectabile
ACACACAGGCCTGAATTACACACACATGTTCAGTACCTATGCATGCACCAATGGAGAGAAGTCATAGTTAGGTCCACCACCATACTTTGGTCCGTCAGTGGGCAAACGCAGGGGATCAAAGATTTTTTCCCTCACTGTACTTATAGGCCTTCATTCCCCCTAGAATCAAGTCTAGGTCTTCTTACAGTCTGCAGAAGAATGTTTATATTTATGTAAATGTGAAATTAGTTTTAGTATAGTGTCAAGGCGTGGTTTGTATGCAACCAAGTCCAACCTGTTAGGCAAAACTCAGGGCAATTTACGTTACCGCTACGGCTCCTGTAGTCTATAGCCCTGTCCCAATTCCCAGTTTGTGCATCCCCTATTCCTCTCCTCGATTCCTCTCCTCCTGAGCAGAGGAGTCGAGGAAGAGCCTCAAAGAGAGAGGAGGAGGCAACAGGCATTTAACAAACATGAGACATCTCTGCCTTGGAGGCGTCATTAAAAGCCACATCAATTAAATTTGACGTGCAGCAAAACTGCATCAGCTGTCCATTGTTTTGTCATACGCTGCATTTTATGATCTCTGTCAGAGGAGCATGACTGTGTTCATGACAACTTCTATATACTGTATGTACTTTGAGTTCAATTCACAATGTGACAAAATGTGATAAGAATGTACGGGGCTGGACATTTTTATTTGTTGTATACACATATACACACACACGCACACACACACACACAAACACACATAGACCTATATAGTGATAATAGCCAATAGCCTATACCGAGTCCGCCTGTAAAACACCTTCCACCCACCTGACTGTTTATCGCCCACCAAAACTCAACAAGGATTTTATTCGTGAGTTTTTAGCGGATGTTGTTCCGAAATACGAGAAACTCCTGGTTTGTGGTGATTTCAATATCCATGTGTGTTGTCCCTCAAACCCACTTGCTAATAATTTTAAAACACTTTTGAACTCTTTTGGTCTTAACCAATGTGTGGAAGGGCCGACACATCATCTAGACCACACCCTGGATCTCATTATCTTCTTTGGGCGTTCAGTTTCACTTGGAGAAATAACTGAAACTGGTATCTCCGATCACTTCCCCATCAGGTTTCAGATCAGTGTTTCACCTCCCGCTATTAAGCCTGTCTCCTCA
>NC_045746.1:13716430-13716533 GCF_008692095.1 Etheostoma spectabile
AGGCGCCGCTGCATCACCTCCTCTTCAGCTGGAAAGTTTGCATCTGTGTTTGTGGGCTCATAGTTTTATGTAAAGAAGGGTCTGGTCTCTCCCTCTTCCCCAG
>NC_045746.1:13716543-13716784 GCF_008692095.1 Etheostoma spectabile
CTCTGAGTTCCATTCCACAAGCACTGACATCTTAGACTCTATTGCCCCTTATCAGATTAAAGCTGTTAAACCGAAGGCGGACCCCTGGCTAAATGACACCACAAGGGCCTTTAGGCAACACTGCAGACAAGCTGAACAAAGATGGAAGAAAGACAATTTAGACGTGTCACTGGGTGTATTAAGGGACAGTCTAGCCACATACCAGAATGCTGTGAAGGTGGTGAAGATGCAGCATCTCTCT
>NC_045746.1:13716794-13717232 GCF_008692095.1 Etheostoma spectabile
CATAGCTAGCAGTTGCCATGAACCTAGAGTGTTATTTAATACTATTAACTCAGTCATAAACCCATGCTCCTCTGCTCCGACAGACGTGTCAATCAATACATGTGAGAAAGTTCTTGGTTATTTTATTGACAAAGTCGCATCTATCAGGAAAATCCCCAGTGCTAATTTTACGGTGTTTTTACCTGCTTTTCCTGCACACTCAGTTGTGTTTGAGGAATTTAAGCTAGTTTCTCTGACGTTACTTAGTGAGGTTGTACAACACATGAAACCTACCAATTGTCCCTTAGACATTGTCCCCGTCAAAATGGTGAAGGAGGTTTTTAATACTATTGGGGCGAGTCTTCTTACTCTTTTTAATGCCTGTCTTACTTTAAGTTCTGTCCCAGTTGCCTTTAAACATGCTGTGGTTAGGCCCCTACTTAAGAAGCCTAATCTTGA
>NC_045746.1:13717242-13717754 GCF_008692095.1 Etheostoma spectabile
CTGTCTAATTGTAGACCAGTTTCTCATCTGCCTTTTCTTTCTAAGGTTTTAGAAAAAAAATGTTTTATACAGTTACAAGTATTTTTACAACTGAACTGTGTTTTTGAAAAATTTCAATCTGGTTTTAGATCCCGTCACAGTAATGAGTCTGCTCTGTTGAGGGTACATAATGATATTGTCTTGTCTGTAGATGCTGGGAATCCTACTGTTTTAGTCCTTTTGGACCTTACAGCGGTGTTTGACACAGTGGACCATGCAGTCCTCCTCGCACGCCTTGAGAATTGTGTAGGCATCAGAAGTTCGGCACTCAAATGGTTCAGCTCCTATCTTTAAAAAATGGGAGCTTTTCTGTTATGATTGGGGACCTTGCCTCGTCAGTTGCTCCTTTCTCTTGTGGGGTACCACAGGGATCCATTCTTGGCCCTATTCTGTTTTCTTAATATATGCTGCTTTTAGGGGCGATTATAGGGAAGCATAACCTGTCATTTCATTGCTACGCAGATGATTTGCAA
>NC_045746.1:13717764-13717852 GCF_008692095.1 Etheostoma spectabile
CTATGAAAGCAAATGACAGTGTTGCACTAAACTCCTTGCTTAGCTATATTGCTGATACTAAGTTGTGGCTTTCAGACAATTTTCTTAA
>NC_045746.1:13717862-13718108 GCF_008692095.1 Etheostoma spectabile
AATAAAACGGAGTGTATTATTTTCAGTACCCCAGGCATGCAGAATGGTCCAGCTGTGAGTTTGGGAGCTCTGGCATCTTGCACCAGGTCTGTTGTTAAAAACTTGGGGGTTACTTTTGACTGCAGCATGAAATTTGATAAGCAGATCAGTTACGTTTTTAAAATGAGCTTTTTCTAGCTTCGCCTGTTGGCTAAAGTTAAGCCCTTTCTGAGCAGGCACGACCTAGAAAAGGCCATTCATGCTTTT
>NC_045746.1:13718118-13718382 GCF_008692095.1 Etheostoma spectabile
GTTCAAGGTTGGACTACTGTAATGCCCTCTATGTTGCTCTGAATCAGACCTCCATCTCACGTCTTCAACTTGTTCAAAATGCTGCTGCTTGCTTTTTAACAAACACTTCTAGACGTGCACATATCACTCCCGTTATCTACACCCTGCATTGGCTCCCGGTGTTTTTTAAAGCTTTAAATGGTCTCGCCCCAGAGTATTTGTCTGGAATTTTTACTGTGCGGGAACACAACCGGTAATTGCGGTCTTCAAATCAGTTGGTTTTAG
>NC_045746.1:13718392-13718585 GCF_008692095.1 Etheostoma spectabile
CCAAGGTCCAGGTATAAACGGTGGGGTGATCAGGGTTTTGCAGTTACTGCCCCGAGACTCTGGAACAAGTTACCTCCTGATATGCGTACTTTAACAGATGTCACTCTTTTTGGTCCAAACTCAAAACCTATTTGTTCAGTCTTGCTTTTAATACGGAGCAGTGGTGTGACAATTTCATTCTTTTGTTTCTTTG
>NC_045746.1:13718595-13718798 GCF_008692095.1 Etheostoma spectabile
TGATTTGACTGTTTTCTATGTTCACTCTTTCTATTGTTGTGATTTTACTCATTTTGTTAAGTACTTTGGATACCTGCTAGTTGTTGTAAAGTGCTATATAAATAAATTTTGATTGATTGATTGATTGACTGAATTATTTTCTCTGATTTAGAAACCTGCATGGACGTTTACCGGCCCTTATTATTATTATTATTATTATTATT
>NC_045746.1:13718808-13732626 GCF_008692095.1 Etheostoma spectabile
TTATTATTATTATTATTAGTAGTAGTAGTAGTATATTTAGCCTGCTTTAATGATTAGATATGTTGCTTGTAAATGTTTTCATGGATGAATGATAGGTACAAATTTGGGAATTGGGAAAAGCACTATGTCCTAAAATGACACGACAACTAATGTGCAGAAGCAAAACATTCAGAACATTAATTTCACCTATATCAACAATATGGCTACACTTACAGCTTTAATCCACAGTAAGTATGCATACATGCAATGCAATACAATAAGGTATTCACAATATAGATCCCACAATTGCACTTTAATCAATTCTAATAAATTAAAGTGAACAAAAATGATTTATACATACATATAGGTATTTTGTATTTAAACTGGTGTTATGGTTTGTTCCACGTGAAGGATTTTGCAACTGTTCAATTTCAGTGTTTTTTTCGTTTCTCATTGTTGTGAATATACTGTACATCTTATATTATTCACACTGAGAAAAAGTAGTGCACACAATACATGCATTATTGTCCATAATATATTAACATGGTATTATTCATTTTGCATCACATTGAACATTTTAATTTGTCATTTAATCCCATTGGCCTTTCATAGGACTAGTGTCTTTATTGCTAAATTGACATCTACCTCGTCCAGTACATTCCATTGTATCGTTGACCACAGGTTAACCTACATTATGAAAAAAAAACTTGAAACTTGAACTCTAATAATATACTCATTTCATAAATAACAACTGCCATATAGCGCTATACTGTCTGTCGCCTTGTGGAAACAGATGAAAACATTCAGAGTAGGCTATGTAATTGTGTCATGGAACACATTTCAATCAAGTGAATGCCTTTATAACACAAAATGAAACAGTCCATTAGTCCCCGAATATTAGAACTACAAAACTACACAGTCAAGGCAGTTTGCAGTGCGAGTCGATGGGGAGCCAATGGCATTCGTGCGCTGTGTTGCGTGTCATTTCTGCCCAATTGGAGCGGAGCGTGATGATCTCAAGTTAGTTTTAGTCTTTCAGGAACAGCTGTTGAGAGAAGCGTTCACGTATAGCCAAATGTTGTCAGTGTTTTTACCTGTTTATTTTTAATTCTTAACTTGCCTATGGTCACAACACAAACGTGTTCATTCGGAAGTCAACTTTTAAAGGGATGAAAAGGCTAAAGAAGAAGAAACAAAACGCTGGAGTTGGAGTGAATGGGAATGGATCTGTCACAAAAGGTAACCAACAGATACTTAGCTAAGGTGTTCAATAAACGTATACTAGACTTAAATACCGATTTTTACAGTCTATGATACGGACTAGCCACACAAAGCTAGACATTAAACCAGCCTGTTTGTTTACTTATGTCGATCTACAGAACGTGTAGCCTTCAGACAGTAACTAACCTGTCCAGTGGAAAATGCCAGCAAACTTAAAATTATTACTGCAGCCAGCTCACAGCCACACAAACTGCAAGACACGAATCACAAGTTGTCCGCTGTGATCCTAACTGTATCGAACAACCAGTTCTGTTTTTTTGTTTTTTACACGTTTGTCAAAGTAAGCAAACGTCAGCTATATCTACCAGTGGTGATTGCGTGGCAGCTAGCCTGTCAGCCAACTTGTCAATTTGTGATCAAAGCTGTTAGCCAGAGAGAGAAAGATGGTCATGATTATGTCATTATTCACTGTAAAAAAACAACAACAACAACATCCTGCCATTACACTTATGTCATCACAATAAACACTGGACTTTGGTTTAACCCTATCAACCGAATCATTCAAACAAACACCTTATTTTGAATTTGATCCAAACTTACTGGATAGCACTTACATAACTATGGTCATATTTGTGACTCATAATAATCAATCATTGTAAGGCATTGTTTGCATGAAAGGCACTTAATGGTGTCAAAAATAATTTCGCAATAGGGATACAATAAGGAACACCTCAAATCTTTTCTGCAATTATGTTGGGAAAAAAAAGTTCTACAAAAATGGCTAATATCTTTGTAAAAGTCATACTTTAAATGTGTGTTAATTTTTTTTCCACCACTTCAAACTGTTTTTGTATGTGTGTCTGTGGTCTGTTCCTCTTGGTAGCCTATATTTATCACACCAACATAATCTCTCTTCTCCCTCAATGCCTTCTCCTTTCTCTTTCTCCACATCATCTGTCATTATTTCTTCTTTTTCTTTCTCTTCATCCCCATGTGCCTTCCTTCTTTTTCTCTGTTTGCCCTTTACTTTATTCATGTATTATTTTCATTCCTTAAATATTTCTTGCTCTGTCATACCTCCCCATCCCTTCTCTCACTCCATTACCTTTCTCTTTCCCTCCTCATCTCTGTCTTTCTTTTACAGAACCAAATTGTGGAAGAAAACAGAAGTTGGCTGAGATTCATCAGGCTTTGATCAGGTTAAAATTTTAAAAGTTAATTATCAGCTCCAGTTTGTTAAAGGTGCTGTAGGTAGGATTGCAAAGATCCAGGGCTTAAAGACAAAAAATTTGAACATCGACAACTTCTCAGTCACTCCCCCCTTTCTGCTAGAGCCCAAAACGGTCTCCTAAGCCCTTCCCCCCCACAAGGGAGAATGAATGCGTGTGCATGTGCAGTGATTGACACGCATTTCTAGAAATCTATAAAGTTTTGACAGTTTTCATCATACCAAATGCCTCCATTATCACCAGAGCAATGAGCTACAGGATGTGTTTTCCCAAGCGGGAATAGCCCGCTGCTTGCTGTTCCACAGTTTGACGGTATGCGTTTATCGGTAGACAGTTACCTTCATCCCTCCCTGCTATGCTAATTCCACACATGAAGATTACTCCCATGTGCCCAGTAGGCCTGCAAGATTTGGGGAAAATAATGAATCACGTTTTTTTTTTTTGCTCAGAATTGATATCACGATTCTCTGCCACACTTTTTTTGACCATGACAAAACAAAAGTTCAAAAGTTATCATCAAAGTTCATCAAAAGTTATTTAAAAATTAAATCGTAAACAGGGTGTATCAAGATTGCGATTTTGTAACGATTAATCGTGCTGGCCTAGTGCCCAGAGGAATAGTGTGAAAAAAGACCGTGAAGACATTTGTGTCAGAAGCCGTGTGGGACCTAATTGGCCAAATTGCTCAGAAAAGCTCATGCAGAATGGAACAGGCTGATTCACGTTTAATGCAAAAGAACAAAACAACAGTTTTCTTTTTCTATTTAACCTAGGCATGTGGACAAAAATCATGCTGTCACATTATCAATTGTCCAATTCTGACTTTTGAATGTGCAGTGATCCAGTGGACATTGAGACCTTGAGGAGAGCAGCAGCCAGTAAGGGAGGACTGCTCACTGATGAACTGAGAAGGAAAGTCTGGCCCAAACTACTGAACATTAATGTCTATGATCTACCACGTAAACCTGGTTAGTAGTTGATTAATACTAACATTTACTGGGTTGATGTGTGCTACATAATACTGTTACAATTACTAATGCTGACAACAATCATAATAACATTTCTTCTGTTGTAGGTCGAGATGTGAGGGAGAACCACAAGGACTACAACCAAGTAGTCCTGGATGTCAGGAGGTCTATGAAGCGGTTCCCTAAAGGTGTGTGTGTGTGTGTGTGTGTGTGTGTGTGTGTGTGTGTTACGCTTAGTGCCGCCCAAGTTGATTGGGTAGGTCTGGCAATGCAAGACTACTACAGTTCCAATCACAGGTATTTCACAGTTGTTTTTGAGTGTGTTGTTTTTTCTGTTAACATTGTATTTATTTATGATCCTTGGCTCTCCCTCAGGTATGCCAGCCACAGAGAAAGCCATTCTCCAGGAGCAGCTGATTGACATCATACTGGAAGTTTTGAAATGCACCCCTCAGCTCCATTACTACCAAGGCTACCATGATGTGGCCGTCACTCTGTTGCTGGTTGTTGGGGAGCGGATGGCCATCGCCATGCTGGACACTCTGTCCAATCACCATCTCAGGTTATATTTCTTTTCTAATTTTTTTTCTCCACATAGCACAATTAACTGACTATATTACACATTATTTAGCAATGATATCTCTACAACGTCTGTCTGTTTTCTCCGTCTGTAGGGATTTCATGGATCCTACCATGGACAGCACTAAACACATTTTAAACTATCTGATGCCTATATTGGAACAGGTTGATACAGAACTACATGAGTTCATGATCAGGTAATCACACACACAAACACCCATCTAATGTACAACTACACTACTGTACTGCTGCACTTCTAGCTGTAGAAGAGATACACACTCAAATTTGAATGTGCTTTTTGTAAGTTGCTTTGAACATGGTAATGTAAGTCAAAACCACTAGAGGGCATCATAGTGTTGATTTTCACCTGAGAGCGTCACAGAGAGACAAACTGTGGAGTAGTTTGTGTTTGAATTTCAACTCAATCTCATTGGGGACTTCTCGTGTCAGATGGTCCAACAGCTGTTTCAGAGCAGTTTGCGTGCACCACGTTTACTTTATTTGTTAGGTGTAATTAGCCAACAAATGATTCATGATCTTTTTGCAGTTTATTGAAACAACTAGTTACTGTAGGTCAAGGTTGGTATTTGGGATGTTTGTGAGTCATGAAATGTCTTCAAAGGTGTGTGTGTGTGTGTGTGTGTGTGTGTGTGTGTGTGTGTGTGTGTGTGTGTGTGTGTGTGTGTGTGTGTGTGTGTGTGTGTGTGTGTGTGTGTGTGTGTGTGTGTGTGTGTCTCTACAGTAACTTGCTGTCTTGTTGCCTATTCATAATTGATGCTGGTCTGGCATCCTCCATATTTGCTAATTACCCATCTACTCAAATACAAGAAGCTCACACAAACAGAAAAATCACAAAAAAACAAGACTTTGCTCTCACAGAAAAACAGCAGGATAAACCACACCAGACTTCAAAGTTTGGAACGCTCTTTTTTTGTGAGCACCACTTCCCCTTACCTGCCTTTGTATCTTTGCCTCCTTTCTTCTTTTCTTTTTTTCTCTCTCTCCCAGTTCATTTTCTCTCTTTTATGTCCCTCTCATCATATCCTTCCCAGACCTTTGCTCCCTTTCCTTCCCCTTCCCCCTGTCCATCACTCCCCCTACTTCTTTTTTTTTTTTTTTTTTTAAATCTTGCAAACCCAAAGGTTTTATGACCTTTGGCTTAAGCCTTACAATTTGTGATCAGTTCAGTTTACAAATCAGAGAAAGTACTGATGTGGCTCTAGAGGAGCTTTGTCAAGTCTGAGAAAAATAATGATGATGTCATCATCCCTGGCAAATGGGGAGATTACACATTTTGAGGGAAAACCTGTTACACAAACCTTTTTGAAGACATGTTTGAAAAATGTAGTTTCTCAGGGAGAGTCAAACCAAAATCCCTTTGAGATAGATTTTGTTAATCGTTGAACACAGGGTTGGCACTTGAACCATAATAGGGATTAAAAGTCATTTTAGCTTCTCTGCTTGGACATTTTTTCTTTTCCTTTTTAAAGGTAAACTGGATCACACTGGTTTATTTTGTATATTTTATCTTAGAATTGCTTACACTGTACAATACTGCACAGCGCTAGGTGTACTATTAGTTTTCCAAATTATTTCCTACCTTCCACACAGCCATTGGATTTCATTAATTTCAATTACAGTATGAAAATCACCTTGGAGAAACTTGCTCTTTGTGATGGATTGTGATGTGATGAAACCAGTAGGTGCCTAGAAGACTTGAAAACAGTATAATATAAAAATAAAGCATTCCTCTGTTTACATCAACATCTCTTTATTTATTTATTCGTCATTTTCTTTTAGAGCGGAGGTGGGAACCATCTTCGCACTATCCTGGCTCATTACATGGTACGGCCACGTGCTGTCAGACTTTAAACACACCATGAGACTCTACGACTTCTTCTTGGCCTCACACCCACTAATGCCCATTTACCTGGCCGCCACGGTAAGAGGGAATTTGGTAAGAGGCAGTGACTTTGTTTTGTCAGTAATCCAGGACACACAGACACGCACACACATGCACGAGTGAACTGATGAAGTACACAAGTACTGTGTAGTCACTGGACTAGTTAATTAGATGCCTTCTAATGAACAGATGAGAGCAAGAAAGAGGGGTACAGAGGGAGAGGTAAAATGGAAAAGAGAGGGAAAAATCGTTCCTCTCTTTGTTCTCATGGTGCTCAAACCAAATGTACACTTTCCTAAGTTTGGAAATAGGTGTTAATTTGAGTGTGGAAAGGCCTTTTTGCATGTTAATTACCAAGTACTATTGTGTACGTTTTGCTCTTTTGCAGTTGAGGATCTTAGTGTTTGTGTGTCTGTGCGTGTGCTTGTGTGAAGGGGCTGGGCAGAGGGAGAGTTCTGTTTGAAGTGTGTGAAACAACAAAGCAGAAGGAAGTTCATGTTTCCTCCAAGGCTGAGTACAGCGCACAGCATGGGGGTTAACACTTCATCTGCCTATTTTACTGCTAAGCGCTCATTCTGCCTCATTAATATCACTAAAGGTAGACAGTGTACATTATGCATTAACGTTTGCTCCAAGGTTACCCAGAAAAATCTTTAACCCCTCCTCTACTCTACAGATTGTGTTGCACAGAGAGAAGGAGGTGAAGGCGACAGAGTGCGACATGGCCATGGTCCACCACCTCCTCTCCCGCATCCCCCAGGACCTGCCGTATGAACGTCTGATTGGCCATGCCCAGGACCTGTTTGACCTGTACCCTCCATCTCTACTGGCCAAGCGGGCAGCACTGCATTCTCGTAAGAGGTGAGTGAGCAAGAGCTAAAACTAAAAAATAAATTAATAATAATAATGTTACTACAATGCATCCATCCAAAATGACTGGGGTTTCATGCAATTATGAGCACTTTGATCTATAAATTTGAGTTTTTCCTTACCAAAATTGAAGGTCTAAGGATAGAGGGTGTAAAGCCCTCTGTGCTCTATAAATAATACTTGTTGCATTCTGGTCAAGCAAGTGAGAAAGACATTTAATAAAAGGCATGCATGTCATTTTTGCTTTTGATATTTGCTCAAACTGTTTTGCATCTAGGGCTGCAAATAATGATTATTTTACTCATCACTTAATTAGTAAATCAGTTTTTGGTTGATGAATCCCAACCTAGCATTTATTATTTTCAATTGACTAGCTCAGAGACATTCAGCAAATGTTCACATTTAAGATGTTGGAAACAGTGAACATTTGAAAATAAGTGACAAACGATTAGTCAGTTGTAAAAAATTGTTGTCTGAAAGTGATCTGTCAATAATCTCAATCAGTTACTTGACTAATTGCTCCTGCACCTGCACTTTCTGTGCTCAAGAATTTCATCAGAACACATGACACTAATACAAAAGTTTATAAAATGTTTTGAGGTGGTGTATTTTTGTGTGATGTAAATTACAGGTGAGGAATTACATCCTGGTTTTAAAATGAACTTTTTCATCCACCAGCCAAATGGCTAGTGAATGTTAAAATTTGTCCCTCAACAGATTACCATGTTTTTTTTGCTGGTAAATAAAGCAAATCTACCAGCCAATTGCATAATTCACCAGTATTTTCCTATAGTAGATGGTGCTAATTTTGAACCCTGATTGTAATTCTTTAGTAACCAAGAGGGGGTGCGCTAAAAGCATTTCAAGACTCAGTGGTGCTGCTTCCATGCACAGACAATTTAGTTTGTGTGCATGTATGTGTGTGTAACCATGCATGTGACCATTTTTCCACATTTGTATTATCGAGGAGGAACATTAGATTCACAACTACACTAGTCTCTCCATCAGTCTCCCTCTCTTTGTCCTTCAGTGTTACTTACAGTCATTGTTCAGGAGAGGAAGTGACATCACTGACACAAGGCCTTGACTGAAAGATGTCCCATAATGTGTTACTCCCATAGCTTCCTATTTACAAGAGCTACTGAGTTCGCAGTTCTTTTAAATTGTCTTCCCCCACCTGTCTTTATCCATCAGTTGATCCTTCAATTCATCTCTTCACCTCATTCCAGCTGCCTAAGCTTCACCTTAGACCTGACTTTGTTCTCCATCACCGGCTAACTCTTCCCACCTCCATCTTTCCATCCTTCTCTTCCTGTGTTTTCTGTCAGTCTGTCAATCAACACCTTCCAGGCGTTTCAACTCTCCACCCTCCGCCAGAGGCCTGACTCAGTTCTCCAACGCCTCACCAAGGCCCAGGGCGCCACCACCTCCAGACACGGTAAAAATAGCAACTGTTATCTTAATACTTACTCTGAAGAAGGACTGCACACGCACAAACAGTACAAACACACGTGCAAGTGAGTGGAGTAAAAGTAAATCATTTTGAATGCCCTTTGATGTTGGGGAACAAATAATTATTGACTGGGAAATTGTAAGAACAAACATTTCAAACGTCAAAATCGCTTGATGGATCCACAGTTCTTCACATTTTACACATGAACACAACTCTTCAGAACAAGGCGATAAATATGTCACCACCCACAAACGCTGCCCCCTTTGTGCCAATCAATAACAAGTAAACAAATAATGTAGTACCCCCATCAGACCAATCAAGTACAATATGCCAGAACAGAATAAAGAGATGCGTTATTCCCGTCAGTTTTGTGAGAATCTGATCAGTGGCTTCTGACATATTGTCTGTGACGTACAGTCAATCAAACATATGCTTTAACATTCCCCTCAGGCCAAACAATATAATATTAAAATTGATGCACATCATTCCCTGCAGTTTCATCAAAATTCAATTAGCAGCATCCAATATGAGGTGCGTAACGGACAGAAAGAGCACCTCCTGATTTCAAAATGAATGGGAGTCTGTAAGAGACAACCTGCTGTCTAAATGTTAAACAAGTGATAAATGTTGGATAACTTTAAGTGGAGTTTATAACTCTAGGCCTCTAGGTCATTAAATTGAGAGTACTTCTTAGCAGACATCATGGAACAAGATTGCTTGTTTAATACCTTTGCCCATCTTGTCTCTACTCCTTGTGTTTTGACATCCCTTGATCCCCTTTTTGTTTTCAATCCCAGTTACAAAATGCAGCTTGATCCTCCTTTTGGTTCAGGTTCCAGCATTATGAATCCTTTTTGATCCCTCCATGTCTCCACTCCTCACAGTCTGACCCCTCCTTCCTGTTCTGTGCTCGTAGCCTCTCGACACTCAGGAATGGAAGCAGCTTTGCCCCGAGACCGCGGCCAGCTGTGGGGGAAGGGGAACACGATTGTGAAGATGGCAGTGTGGGGGCTGTCCGCTACGCTCGGGGCAGCCGTGTTTGCTGTGGCTCAGACAGCTATGGACTGGGGACCTGAGGTGTTGCTCCAACTGTTCTGACGTGACGTGGGATTTAGACTGTTAGACCCACACACATGGCGACTGCACATATCTGCTCTTCAGATAGATAACAATAAAAACAATTACACACATAAACAAAGACTTTGAAGACTTGAAGCTTGTCTCTCCTGCTGAGAGAAATTGTTGCAGGAAAATAAGAAGAGGTCAGTTACCCTGGTGCCAAACAGGTTGTTGCTACTCAACCACAGTGAACATATGTTAGATACTAGCCAGCCTCAGGATGTGTGTCAGCAAGTGTATGTGTGTTGTCTGTTTCTGAGCGGGTACCTCAGACCTTATACCACATGTGAGCATGTATGGATAATTGAACAAGCCTACAGGGGCCTCTGACTGCTTGGACCTTTTGGGCCAGAGCCTCTGTAAAAAGTGACTGTTAACAGTTTGCTTTAAAGGGTAATTAAAACCACCACAAATACCCACAAAACAACCACAAAGAGATGCAAAGTGACCACAAAGAGGTGTAGTACTAAAAAATGACACAAAACAACCCCACAGAGACACAAAACAACTACAGAGACATACAAAATGACCAAAAACCAGACGTTAACCGTGTTTAACCGTGTTGTTTGCAGTTGTTTTGTGTCTCTTAGTCTGGGGGTCTTGCTCCTATGTAAGAATGGTGGGGGCCTTTACATGTCTGTACCCAGGGGCCCATTGTCTTATTATCCATCCATGCATGTGAGACACTAACAGATCTTGCTTTTTCAGGCTGTTGCTCATACTACCATCGGTGTTACATTTTTACACGTGTCTCTGTGTGTTTGCTGTTAGCTGATTATTTTGCTGATAACTCGTTTTTAGACCGTCATGCTTGTTTCGTTGCATTTCTGTTGACAGTGTTTTAGTGTGCTTGTTGGATCAGCAGCCATATCTGAAAGCAAAAAGTGCCCTTAGCCAGCACGATAACACATGAATACAAATTATTAAAGAGCGGTATTTTCTGCTGAAAGCTTCCAGTTATGAGCAAAGAAGGAGAGCAGGGAAGAAATGGGAAAGATGGAGGGAGTGATTTTGCCCGTGAGCCACTGGTATTAATTGCTTTACTCCAGGTGTCAGCAAGTTACATTTACAGTTGAGTTTGACGCACAAGATGAGTTGCTTCTGCCCCAAAATGTAAACATTACACATGGTTGCACTCAATCGAGTCAACTCAAGTTATTTTTTTATTTTTTGTTTTTATTTTTTTCTGAAGCAGTTTTCAGGGCTGTTGTGGTGGCCTACCACTGCTCAATCAATATGGGGAAGAGACCAGTACTTTTACGTTCTTAAAATATTTAAGAGGTTTGGGTTTGCGCTTACATCCACACTGAGCAGTCATCAACAGAACTACAGTCCATGAATTCAGTTCTTCTACTTCATTATATTTCTCTTCAGCATTTTACAGCTACAGTGATTAGTTTAACATATGTGAAATTGGGTTTTTATTTGTCTTGTAGTGAAAGAAGTTAACTACCTGCATCACACACCCTGGAAATATTGTTGGACCAACCATAATCACTGAGTTTGAAAAGTGAATATTAATAATACAGGCTGTTTCCAACTGAGGTACATACATATTTACAGGGCACAGGGGTTTCTCCAAACAGCAATTCATGCTCTGTGTGCCGACCAATATTCTGAAATATTTATCAGCTTTTTCCAGCATGTTGCTGAGTTGCATCTGTTAACACAACTTCAGTGGAGTCAGAGCACTCTCATCCCTCCTTTCTCCGTCATCAGATATGAATTTTTGGCATCTCTGCAGGAAGTCCGATTGGATGTGAGGTTTACCCTGTTGATTTTAGTTGCTCTGTAGCATAGGAATTAAACTGGTTTGTGCTTTTTTTGTACGAAATTACTGTAGTACATGTATTGTACAAATCTAGGGTACTCCATTTTTAGCCTCAGGGCAATCTGAGAAGGATTGCAGAGCTGAGTAGTTAACAAGCTAGTCAATCAATCTATCACTCCATTAGTAGTTCGTGTCAGGCATTCTTCAGAAAATGCCAATTGCTGCGACTTTGATTGGTAATTCAGGGATTTTATTTGAGAGTACATAAATCAATCAATGGCCTGTAACAGGTAGTCAGCTGGCCTGCAAGCCAGTTCAGACATCTAGTCAGTCAGTAAGCTGTAGTGGTTGTTCAAATAGACCTCTGCATGTTCCACTTTACAGTCTGACAAGCTGTACATCATCCCATTTGTGCGCCTGATGTAATTAATTGCAATAATAGGCTGGGCATCTGTGTTTTGGTTTTGTTAGGATACTCGACTTGCGTCTGTATAAACTGTCAACAGTCTTATTATTTATTTTCAGAGCAACAACATGATTGGCTTTTTATTTAAATGTGAAACAGTTAATTGGATTTTATAAATGTGTGTTTAAAATGAACATGTGGGGCAGTAAAATTGATTATCATGGTTTTTAATCAGCAGTCTGAACTTTATATTTACAAAAGGGATCCAGTTATTTTACATATAAAATACTGTCTTCATGAATCACACTAGTTCGGCATTTTTGGAAACATGCTTGATTGTTGTCTTGCCAAGAGTTAGATAGTAAGAAGATCGATACCCCTCTAGGGTCTAAATTAAAGTACGTTAAATAAGCTACAGCCAGCAGCCCGTTAGCTTAGCTTAGCACAAAGACTGGAAACAGGAGGAATAGCAAGCCTATGTGTGGCTCATGTGCCAGCTCACTTTTAAGATTGAAATAATAAACAAATTACATTGCAAAGGGAACATTTACAGCCGTATGCTGCATGGTTGGCATTGATGTGCCGCTTGCTCTTATTACACAAACGGCTCATTCTGAAGTGAAGTACATTCTGTTACCCCTGGCTGTGCTTTTAAAGTGATCATATGCATTTGTGCATCAATGATGGTTGGAAACAGGTGATTGATATAAAAAATAATAAAAAAGCAGTTTTCATATATTCCTTGCTTGCACTTGATTGGCTGCCTAAGACATAAATATGCAGGGAAAACCCCCTTTGACCAGAGTCTTTGATCTTCAGACATTAGTCAAGATGCAGTTGTATTATTAGTGCAATGTAGAACAACATACTCACACAGGGAGAGGGTGGTGGTGGTGGTGCCAGATCATAATGAGGATTTAATTCCTGCCCCTGGCTCTTGGCGTGCTTAAGACACTTTCTCCTTGTTTTTGTTTTTTTCTCACATTCTCTTACACTTACACCAACACCTGCACCGGTCTCGGTCTGGCAGAGGCATTAGGTAAAATGGATAAATGATCGTAGGATGTTATTTGGGTTTAATGAAACCAACCAAGATGTTGAAGAAAGAAGATGGATGCTGTTGATTCCATGTCTAAAGCTGACTAAAGAGAACTGTCAAAAAGTAAAAATCATGAAACACTTCTAGAAGAAGTAAATGTAGAATAGAAGTGCAATGATTTACTTGTAGTAGTTCTGTCGATAGTAGTTTAGATAGTTCACATTTAATCATTTATTTCAATTATTTTTTTAAGTTGCATTTTATTTATTTTGTTGTCTCTCTTGATATCAGCCCACATCTCCAAAGATTTTTTTAAGGCTAATCCACCTATCAGTCAAATCTATTTGCCACAAAAACAAACAAAATCCCATTGATGATTCATTACAGAAAGTTTTAAAAATGTGAACATATCTGCACAGGTTTTAAGTTGATTGGGAAATGAGTGATACATCTTTTGATACATATTTAGTAACATACTAAATTAGCTGCAGTTGAATGAAAATCGAGGAATAGGATTTATTTCAGTAGCTGGATGCAGTGGGTGCAATTTGCAACTACTCATTGGGTTTGGCTTTAACCAAAAACATACTTTGTGTAAATCTAAAGAACTTGAAATTCATGCCAAACTATGAATTCACGTTGGTGAGGTGAAGGCCCTGGAGTTAACCTCCCAGTGAGCTTGTGAGCCTCAGGTCCAAAATTGTTTTCCCAAAAGACTTGATTGCACCAAATGCTTTTACAGATAATGATGTAAGCCCTTAATTTGTGTGTGTATGTATGTATGATTCCTGTGGGCACTTGAATGCATGTTTCTCATATCCTGAGTACCAAACATTTGGTATAACCATCAGGTTGTTTGCACCTTGTACTGCATTAATACTGAGATGTGTCTTTGACAATAAGATGAAGCTGTTTTTGTCCGAGGTAAAACAGTGAATAAATGATCAAAAAAACACTTCTGGTTACAATGTGAAAGCTTATTTTTGCCTTGGAAACAATAGTTTGACAAAGAAATCCAAACTCAATGTCTATTTACTAGCAATCTTAGGAGATATTTTGTCATTATTTTGTCATTTTTTTAACTGAACAAACCTCATTCATTCCCAGGTTGCAGCTTCTCAAATGTGATGATTTGTCAACTTTTCTTTGTCTTTCCCGATTGTAAACTAAATGTCTTTCGGTTTTAAACTGTTGGTTAGACAAAATATGAACTTTGTTCTTCTGGTCGCCGTCTATCGAGCCAGTCAAAAATAGTTCAGGAAGGAGAGTAAAGATGGAAAG
>NC_045746.1:13732636-13733241 GCF_008692095.1 Etheostoma spectabile
TTAGTTCCATATAAATGCACAGATATTTTGTTGTTTTGTCGTTATTGAAACAATATTGACCTTTTAGTTGAAAAAAGGAGCCTCATGTAAGAATGACATTTCCTCCTATGGAGTCCGTTCAGTCGCATTTGGAGATCGCATATTTTTGACTGGGAAAATGGCGGATAGCGTAAACAGCAACAGCTACAGTGAGTTGCTTAAAACCTTTCCTTTTAGTAAACTCCGTGTACACAACAGTATTTAATAGCTATTTTGAGGCTAGGATAAAAGTGCCCCTAGCTCTCCCATTCAAAAGGTCATTTGACCAAAACACGAGAACACAGTACGTTTTAAAAGTGACCCTTCCGTGACACTAAATATGCTTTAAACAAAAGTTTGACTTGGGTACATTCACCAAAAAGCCCTAGGTTGCATTTTGGCGAGAGTTTCTCATTAAAGCATGTTGACTAATTTGAAGTATTCAATCACTGTTTTTGTTACAATGCATTTATAAAGTAAACAAGGACATTCCCCTTTGTACTGTACAGCTGTTGTCTTTTCATAGGCTCTGTTAAACTGGCCTCCTTGGCGAAATTAGGTCGTTTGTGTGTGTGTGTGTGTGTGTG
>NC_045746.1:13733251-13738029 GCF_008692095.1 Etheostoma spectabile
TGTGTGTGTGTGTGTGTTTGCGCAAATGTGCGTGCATGCGGCAAGGCTGCACATCTGTCCGTCTGACCTCCAGGGAGACAACTAACGATATAGAGCAAATCAGAGACATGAGGTGAGGCAAAAAGGCAAGGGTTAAAGAGGAGCAAGGGATGAGATGAGGGAAAGATGCATACTGTAGAAAAAGACATCTGGTGAACTTGTTTGATATAACTGAAAGATAGCTGGGGTTCTCAAGAGCATGTATTTAGGAGCTGTACCTTGAAGATTTCTGAAAAGATGTAGCAGAGGTTAGTGTGGGTCAGATCAGAGTTGAGAGCAGATGTAAAGAGGGGTGGTTTGAATATATGCACGGATCTGCCTGGAAGTGTTATGACCCTAATTTCAACACTTAATGATAACCTCGATCCCGCAACACACACTGACACACGTTTCTCTGAACCCCCTCACCCTAAACATCACTGAAGATTTTTTACATCTGCTGGTAAACCTTTGATTCTGGCTTTCTGTGAGGTTGCATAAGCCCAGCAACAGTCTCTGTGTGTGTCTGTGTGTACTTTAGCTTAGAGTGCACAATTGGAAAAACAATGAAACAGAGTGCAGTTTGGTAAAGAAAGAAAGGAAGGTGTGTGTGTGTCTGTGTGTGTGTGTGTGTGTGTGTGTGTGTCTGTGTGTGTCTGTGTGTGTCTGTGTGTCTGTGTGTCTGTGTGTGTCTGTGTGTGTCTGTGTGTGTCATTGGGGACAACAGATGCTCCAGGGGTCTGTCTGACACACAGGCATGCACTAACACAACCTCAGTGCCACCATTAACAGGAGCAGCAGCACTTTCACCGTTGACTTTTGTTTTAATTCATTCATTGTACTCAGTTGTACAAACAAAATAAGCTCGGTGTTGCCTGTTTTGTGTGTGTTATTTTAATTGATTAAGTTAATCTTGTCCCTGTGGCATGTAGTCTTGGAACTGTGCCGCACCTTTAATTAATAGGCTACATGGCAATGTTTCAAAAATGCATGAAAATCAATGGTAATTATCTTGAGAAAAGTGGCATTTGGGATGATCACAGTATGCACTAAAGCCAGAAACTGATTAACTGAAATGTCCCATGTTAATATCCCTTTTGCTTCTCAAGAAAGAGACAGAAAGGTAGCTTCTTAGAACTCATATCTTTGAGAAAATACTCAAATACTAGGTTCATGTCATCAAAGTTAATGTAATTACCAGTTTCCAACTTGTAACGTTCACTTTAGCACTCCCGCTGTAATTACAACTGGGATACTCCAATTTGGTGCCTAATCTGAAATTTCCTTTAGCTCTGCTTTTGCTTTCCATCTGAAAAACAAATCTTTCTCCTAATCTGCCAAATGTTCCACTATGTTCACCAACTAGTTGCTAACTTTGTCTGTCTGCTGAAAGTGAACCAAAAATAAGTAAGATTTCAGGCTGTAAAACCAAAACGATTAACAAATACACAAATAAATTAAACAAATAGTTTATAGAAGATTGAATAAGGGTTGCTTCTAGTTTGTAATAAATGTTCCACTTTGGCTAAAAGAGAGTGTCGTGCCTTCATCACTTAGATCAAGAAATCAAAGCTTTGCTGATGCATTTAAACATTTTTACCACATCACATTTAATTTACAGTGAAGCTGCATCATAGCAGCTTATGAGGCCGGATTTGCTCGTGTGAAGGCACAGTCAAACACACACATGCATACCACACAAACTCTTTGTCTGCAGCCCTTTTTTCCTTCTCTATCCCTCCCCTCCCACTCAGCCCTTCACTCTGTCATGGATCAGAGAACATGTCCCAAAGTGCTTTACAGGCAACACACGTGCAGCTGGTCCCTGCATGCTGATGTGACTTTACAGCTTTGCAGTAACCTTGTACAGTAGATGTGTGTGTGAAATTCCAGCGGTGACTGCACAGACTGTGTTAAGGTCCACCGTTAGCCGTGTGGCTGTACCTGCTCTGACATTGTGTGTGAATATTTCAAATGGAGCACCCTCCCATGTTACCTTGAAAACTGGTGGGAATGAGATGCATGACCCAAGGCTTCTAGATTTAGACACTGACTGGTGGGTAAAAGGATGCTGAGAGTGAGATGACACATACATCTTTTTATGTAACATCAAGTAAAGGAAGCGCAATTGCTAGACAATGGTAAAGAAAGTGTTTGCATAATATTCTCCAAAATGAATTCTCTTGTTTATTAAAACCTTTGTCTTATGTTTTGTAGTTTTGGCCTTCATGGTAGCCATGTACTCACCAAAGTACTTGTTGAGATTTGTAGGGATGTCGTTTATCCATCTTTTTCTTTCTTGATACTGATTCTGATACCTCACCAGTTTGAACTTAGAATATGCTGATACCAAGTGCTGATTCAGTACAAGTGCTCTCTTTTTTTCTAAATGTAGGGCGTGGAACTAATAATAAAATAATATATTTAAGAAAGGTTACATGAGGCCTGATTTCTGTGATGCTTGGTTATAAAAAGAGTTGGCTGCCTGCCATCAACGTCATCGATAGCTTTTTGAGCCAAAAATGCCAATCTGTTGTGCTTCAAGTTACCACTCAAGAGAGCACCATTCAGAAGGATTCTTCATCGGGAACCATAAATGTGTGTACCAAATCTCATGGAAATCTAGTTGTAGAGATATTACAGTCATAATGGCTAGAAAAAAAACAATGATAAAGTACCAAGCATACATGAAGAAATCTATTAAATTAAAGCAAATACATTTAGGATATAAGCAGGCATATATAAATATTAAAATACTGTAGTAAATAAATATTAATGAGTTGTGAAACTAGATTGATGGGCAAAATTACAAAAGTGAAACCAAATTTGTAATAAACCTGAGTTAAAAGGTTTCAGAAGCATCCAGCAGGTGGGATTGTTCAAAGTGAAGCTTTTAAAGATGAATATGTCATATCTATTTCTCCCTTTGACGAAGCACAGAAAGTGTCATATTACTGTGAATCTCTGATAACCCCGGGGCCTCATTAGGCCCTAAACCAGGCCTGGTCCTTACAGCTCTATTAATACCTAATACTCATTACTCTGTATGTGCGTTTGGCGGGTCCCTGGCTGGACACTTGGAACTGACCTCCTGTGCCTTTCACACATGACCTCTTGTCCTCTCGGCCCCTTGGCCTCCCCCTGGTCCCAACCTCTGCTGACCTCACCTCTGTTCCTATGGACACCAGAGGAATTAGGACCAGCCCCGTCGAGTCTTGGTCTCTCTGAGCAGCTTTATGGTTTAAGGGCCTTCACATGCTTCTTTAGGCGTGCTGTTCAAAAAGTTGAAAAGTGGTAAAGTCTGGTAATGGGGCTCCAAGTCACCCAGTTTGTATTTCAGGTCCACTTTTGACAGCAGGTGGCTAAGTGCACATATTCTTTATGTTTGTTTTTGTATCTTGTCCTGGGATTAATCCGTTGCCGACGGAAATTCCACCTGATTTTACTTTTTTAAGCCAGATGTCTATTACCTTCCGCTTTCTTTGTGTTAGAATTTTAAACTCTGGTCGATTCATTCGTTTTTTAACAATTGCCATATAAATAAAGTGTTCCCTACTTACTTACGTAACTACTTAATTACTGTAATGGAAAATGCTTGTGATGTTCTAAATTTGTGCTATGATCAAGGTTAATAAAGGAACATGTAAGCCGGAGCAATGGTGTGGCTCTCTGATGTGTTTTAATAGTTTGTGGACAACGGTGGAGCTCTACAGCAAGGAGGAAGATATATCAGGTTTTGGGTGTATAGACAATAATTGTTAGTAGCACCAATTAATTGCTTTCAGTGTATTCATGATATTTGTTAAGAGTATTGCCTGCCTTATTGTTTAACAGCCGCTCTGGTTGTTGTCCATCTCAGTTCTCCTTTATGTACAACAATAAACATCCTACAAAGGTATTACAACAGATTCCCCCAGTGAAATATTTGCATGATCTTTGCTAAAGTGTTAAAGAAACACTAGGTTCACTTCACACAGCGTCTTTCCCAACTTGATGTTGTTGTTGACTGGTGTCATGGTATTTCACAGTAACTGATTTTTTTGGCACTTGAATATAGATTTTGGCATTTGAAAGTTTCATCCCTTTTCTCTCGTGGACTAATTTAAGATGTGTCATTACTAAGTCATGATGTCCTGTTCTTTCAAACTAGCTCTGGTTTGAGCCTGCTCAGCCTTCATCCATTCTATCAACCTCACATAATCTCACACACACACACACAGACACACACAGACACACACACACATTGTAGAGAAGAGGCTAACAAGACAGGGTGAGTAAATTTTACGTGAATTGGATCTGTCTGTGTCAAGTGTGTGCACGCTGCTGAGAAGCACATCTTCAGAGGCTGTGAAACAAGTTTTATGGCGGGAACAGATCAATCTGTCTTAAGTTGCAGGGATCTATCTCATGTCCTTTATTTGAAAATGCCTGGCAGAAAAATGTGTAGAGCTGGCAAATGTCAACAAGCGTTTAGTGTGCGTTTGTGTAGCTGTTTGTTGGTGTAGTTCTACCACAGACCAAGAGGGTGACTAAGTGTGTGTCTTTTCTCTGCGTGTTTCCGTGCCTGTGCACACTCGTGTGTGTGTGTTGTAAGAAGTATGAATTTGTTGGTAAATGTCAAGAAGTTGGCAGTCTAATGGCTGAGCTGACAGATGATCCATAAAGCTATAAAGTGATTGGTTTGGAGATTGTCATTCATTCTAATGCAACTGTCATAGTGGAGGAGTGTGTGTGTGTGTGTGTGTGTGTGTGTGTGTGTG
>NC_045746.1:13738039-13741297 GCF_008692095.1 Etheostoma spectabile
TGTGTGTGTGTGTGTGTATGTGTGTGTGTGTGTGTGTGTGGCTTGGGTGAAGGATTTGGGGGTGGGAGATTAGTTTGCGGACGCATAGAAGGAGGAGGGAGGGGCAAACTAGTTTTGAACGTCAACAAGAAGTAACGTCACCCAACATCGCTTAGAGCACCTTTAAAGATGATGAGAAGCAGGTGATGGGCATTGCTCTAAATGTTAGGTTGCTGATAAGGTTACATGATCATACATCATATAGACTTGATTAGGTAACTGGGACCATATACAATTTGAGAAATCTTCCTCGTGCAAAGTTATTGGTCCCACTTTAAGATTTTCTTTTGTAATGTGTTGCACTAATGATGAATATTGTTTTAGGAATCAACAGGTTGTACAATGAAAACCAGTACACACAAACTAAAAGCCTTATTTTTTGGAGGGTGCAGGCTCACAGAATTGACTTTGGTCCCAGTTCTACTTTGGACTTGTCATATTTGACCGGGTCGGTCACCCAAATCACATAAAAACCTTCTGTCGTATCTATCTATTCAGGTAGTTTTACTTTTATTTGCTCAGATTTTCATATATTCATGCATTACTTGTTACTATTGCTGTATTGCTGTAAGTTGCCATATAATGACATATAATGTTGGCGTTAAACTTTATTCACAGCTGTTTGCTAGAAACTAGCTCTTTCATAGAGAGTGCATGCTGTCTACTTCATAATCATATTTTTGGAAAGGAAACCCTGAAGAAAAGACAAAAGCAGCAGGTGTAGAGTGACACTGGTGCTACAGCCTGAAACTTGTATGTAGGTGGCGGCTCTGCTATAGTGACTATTGACTGAAGCACCCTTGGCTTTCAGCAACTCTGCAGCCCTTCTGTCAGTACAGACTTTCCCTCCTTTATGAACCACATACAGTCAGACCACAAAACAAATAATGTGTTTCGTGAGAGAGTAGCTATAAATCTAATCTGTTGGTTCAGTAGTTATGCTACACTTGCCATGTTGCTGCATTACGCCATGATGCTTCACGCCTTGTTCTTTATTCTTGTGCAGAGCTGAACCGATATACTGCTGCAAGGACCGATTTAAGCTTCAGATATTGATGTCAGCTCTGTCAACAAAACAGACAAGAGACAAAAGAGAATAAAAGAACATTAAAAAACTCAATACAGGCCTGGATAAGATCTATCAAAATTGGTCATTTTTACTAGCGGCAGTCTGGACACAAAGACAAAGAAAATTGCAAATCATGACCATTGTACTAACAGGATTGTGTGTGTGTATGAGAGACAGTTTGAGTGCGTGCGTGCGTGCGTGCGTGATCCAAAGCCAGTGTGTGTGATCCAAAGCCATAAGCCCATGTGCATGACCACAGATAATGTTATAAATAAGTGTGTCTGAGCATGCGCAAGTCGATGTTTGATTACGCTGTCACAACTTTTGGACGTGACATTACGTTTAAATCTCATTCCACCGCAGATCAACTCGGAGCTGGAATTGACTATCAGCTTAAGTTGCCTTCCGCCACATATTTAAATGTTTGTGTTTACGACGGTTTTAGAAATGGAAACTGACAAAAAAATCCTCGTGTTGGAGCACAGAAAGTCAAAAACACACTCAACATACGCACGCACACATGCACACACACACTCATACACAGAGTAATGTCTCTCTCCTTCCTCCCACTATATTGACAGATGGATCCAGAGTGTCAGAATATTTATATAGATTTCTCGCCTTCTCCTTCATGTCTTCTCTTTTTTATTTATTCACCGTCAAAATAAGCCAAGAATTATGAATCCCTTTAAAATAGATTAAAGGCATAGTTCAAGATTTTGGGAAATACGCTCATTTGCTTTCCAAGTGTTAGATGAACAGATAGATGTAATCTGATGTTTGTGTGGTAGCGAGTGTTCAAACTGTAAGCATCCCTGTTTTAAAAACAACACGAGGGGCTGCATTGGTACCAGAGTGACATAAACTATGACCCAGGAAGACCAGTTTGAGATTTACGAGTTTGAAGACTAATCAGACAGCAAAACACTGCTGAGGTTTATGACACAGGATTATATCACAGCATCTTCTTGCGCGACGATCATGAGCTAGGTTCAACCTCTTTTTTCCTGAATGCGTCCAGTCTTTATGCTAGGCTAAGCTAACCCAGCCCTGGGAAGGCTGGGAGGGGAGACGGAGACAGGCTGAAATCAGGGTGCCGTGGGTGGGGGACCGTGAGGAGAAGCCAGCTGACCAGAGACGGGAAACAGGAGTGAAGGTGACGACTGCGGGGAGGAAAAACAAAAGAAATAACTCAAACAAAATACTCAGAGGCAAGGAGTGTAAGGACCCACAGGAGTGTAAGGACCCACAAATCGGGGAGTGAGCAACTTGGAGGAGGTCTGCAGCGGGAGGTTTCTGAAATAATCCTTTAAAACAGTATTTCTTTTGAATGAATGAAACCATGGTAATTTTTTATTACCAAAAGTGAATATAAAAAAGGCAGAAATGAGCTATTTAAATAATAATGCTTTAAAGATTTATTAATTCAGAATAAACAAAGGAAACAGAGTCACATTCAAGCGAGGGTTCTGTGCATTAGGAAGAATCTACTTTATATTTTCACTTTGAAAATATTATGATCATTTCCAAATGCCATGGATTCTTTTGATGTCTTCTCTCAATTATACATATTCACTCTCCCACTCACTAACACCTCCTCTCCATCATTCCCTTTCATCTGTATCTCAGCTCTTCCTCTCTGACCCACCACTCATCCCTTTATCACCACCACCGAACACTCAGTAAATCAGCAGTCATTTAGTCCAGCTTGTTAGCTGCCTCCAACATGCAGGTTTACCAGGTAAACGCATGCGATCATAGTAAACTGATGATGCGTCCTGAGAGGAAGCAGATCCTGTTACACGAGACCTCCGCTACTCTCTGACTTCCCCTGCCGGTCACCTAACATTTGACATTCATTCATCTGATACCATCAACCCTTACAGACTGCCCGGGATTCTTTGGTGTCAGTTTAGTCAGAAGAATTTGCAAACAGCACTGAGAGATCAATTCACACTGAGTGTAATGACTATTGATTCTGTAGGAGTGGAGAGACAGTGGAGTTAAATGTATTTAGATAAAATAATGCTTTGCTCTCTCATGCTACGCTGAGATTCTCTGCTAGTGTTGGGTGAACCGGCAGAGGGCTGGACGTGCATCTCAAGCACACACACACACACACACACACACACACACACACACACACACAC
>NC_045746.1:13741307-13746464 GCF_008692095.1 Etheostoma spectabile
CACACACACACACACACACACACACACACACACACACACACACAAAAACACGCAGGCTTGCACTACATTTACATGTACATGCAAGTAAGTATAAAACTTTCTCTGCACACTGACGCAAACACACCGCCACAGGAAACTGGTGTACAAGTATAACATTTTTATACCATAGTCACAAAATACTTCTGCACCTTTTCTGTTAAAACTGACACTTGAGACACAAGCTACACATCCATCTACCTGTTTTTATTCACATTTACACATGCAGATGTGAATAAAATGCAAAATATTGAAGAAACAGAATAAAAAGAGCAGGTTGGTGTATGTAACCACAACAAACCCAAGTGCACTGTCACCATAGCGGCTAAAAACCACAATCTGGGGTGTGTGGTTTAGAAGAGTCATATTTACTCATTAAAAACTACAACAAAAACTTAAATGCAACACAGACTTGGGAAACAATAGTAAATGCTATGATAGGATTCTACATGTGATGCTGCCTGTTGTTTGTTAAAAGCCATTTGGTACAACCCAACCTTCTCTGATTCTGTTGATAGTATTAAATTAACCTGGGATTGCCCAAATTTGACCAGTTGAAAGCCCACCACAGAGTCGTGATTTGCTAGGTGAGTCACTCTTTTTTTGCTGCTTTGCTTCCTCCCCTCTTCTTTTCTGTATGTTTCCTCTAAAGTGTCATCGCGGCCAAGAAATTTGAAATGTATTAAACGGTTGAGAGACTTTTCAGCTTCATGAGCTGTCTTCTTTCCTTCTGTCTCTCTAACTTTTTCTTTTTACCCAGATATCCCTTTTCTGTCCCCCCCACCCTTTTTTCTTACAAGTCTCTTACATTTTCTTAAAACTTCTGTCTCCATTTGTCTCTCCCCAAGAGCAAAATCTGCCGACTCACCTAGTCTCAAAATTGAGTGTGTATGTGTGTTTGTGTATGTGTGTGGCCCTGACAAGCTTTGTTGGGTCATGAATCTTTTACCCCTACCAGTCAGCACAAATACCACCCCTCTGACAGACACACAAACATGCATGCACACACACATACACACACACGCCTGGCAAGACAAACAGCTCCTGGCGGTTTGTTTCGTTTTGGGATCTGCTATACGTTAACTTTGTTAGAAACGTTTGTGAAAAGACAAATAGAGAATGAGGGAGGTGGAAAGGTAAAACATAAGGAAAGAGATTTAGAGATGGGAAGAGAGAGTGAATAATGAAACATACAATTCAGAGAAGAGAGAGAGAAACTGTGTGCTGAAGAAAGAGAAGGAGGGAAGGAGATGAGGAGCTGGACAGGAGAGAAAAGTGTGAGCTTATCTCACTGGCCAGGCTTTAGCGAGGTCACTCTGCAGACTGACTGAGGAAGGAGGTGTAGTCACTCCACAGAATGACTCAGAGGAGAGAGTGAGTGAGAGTTTAAAAGAAAATGCCACAAATTCAAATAGGCTACTTGTATCTACAGCGGAGTCGGACACAATTTGGTAAACATCTCATGAAAAAGGACTAAAGTACCAACTGTGCTACAAAGGTTGAATGCTAATTTGTGGCCTTTAGCTTTTGTTGTTTTTGTTGTTGCGTTTTTAAATCGGCATGAGACAACAAACTCCCAAGTTCCAGATGCATCATACTGAAAACGAAATAGTGTTAATATTCTGCTAGTCTGCAGCAGCAAATACATGCCCCAATTATGTTTTCTATTAACATATTGAAGGTTTGTGTGAATCGAAGCCCTAGACAGGACATCAACATTTAAGTCCAACCTTGCTTTTTCTCGAACAAAGTGCTTTTTGACTCAGGATGCGAACCCTGCGCCCCCTCAGCTTTGTACCCACCTCCAACACACCCACCTTCCTAAAACTTGCAAAATGTAACTGGCAAAATAAATTTCTAGTATAGAAATAAAATTTCTAGCAGGTTGTTAATGATTACTGGCATTCAACCTATAGGTAATACAGTTTTGTAGAGATGTTTGTAATAGTCTTGTATAGTTCAAAGTTTTTTCATTACCTGAATACTGCCTTGACTAAAAGTGCAGATGTCTCCCAAAACTTATAAATTATACTGTCAAATCTTTCCATTAAAACCCTCATGTGTAAACAAAATTGATTTGATATAATAATATCAAATTAATTTTGTTAATAATAATATCCACTTGAAAATCCATGTATAATAAAGGCAGAATTCCCTTCTACTGCAGTCGGGAATTTCCTGTGCTTTCCCCAAAGACTTGAAACAAAAGCCACGTAGTGTGAGTGGACGGTAAGTAGTGATGAGACAGTGACACCTTCCCCGGTTGCCCAAATTACCATACAAAAATGCATTCACATGCTGTTGTTTCTCACATGTTACAGAGATGACCGAACTACAAAGATGCAAGCTGTTGCTACACTGCATTGCTGTCTATAGGTAAAATGTTGGTGTGGAAAGCATTGGGTTATAAGTGCTTGTTTTGCAACAGATTTGTTTCCCCCAAATGACCAAAAAGCAGATTCAAGACATACGATTTGTTCTTCAGAAAATAGATTCTGCAGTTTGAAAAATATATATCCAATTACATTTTCCTGTCACACTGATTTGCACCTTTTCAAATCTTCTCTGGAGCTTCCAATTTAGGGCACAGGTGTGTGAATATTTTCTTTGAGGTAAATGCTAACATGCAAGTTTGCTGCAGTGATATGTTTTATATTTAGGTGTCTCAGTGGCACATAAGGCTGGTTCTATTTATTTCACACTATTTTATATGTTCCGTACCTTCTCTCATCTTTCCTGTTGCTGTACGCTGTCAAACACTGAGAAAATACCCCCAATAACAACTCCCCTCCCACTCTTCCTCTAGATAAAGCAGAGAAAGATTAAAAACATCCAAATGGACCTAATGCCTTATAGTTTTGCCTCTGAAGGAAAAAAATGAAAAAAATAACATTCTGACAGCCTTACATGGGGGAGTCCTGAGTAAACAATCACTGATCCAGAAAGCGCTGATCCAGCCTTTCCTGGGCTCCCTCGATGCAATTGCTCCCCTTCTCTCTTCATCTGTTCATTAAGGTCAACCTGATTTTTTTGGTGAGAGTGGGGAGAGACGGTGAGGAAGATGAGATGTAAGAGGATTTTGAGCTAATTAGGGGAGTAGGAGGCGAGAGAAGAAACAGATGAGAGAGGAAGAAAGAGAAAAGGAAAGATAAGGGGAGTAAAATTGGGGAAAAAAGAGAGAGAGACAGTCACCGAAAAAGAAACCGAGTGGGCAGGTGAATTTGCTCAGTTAGCTCCCTGGTGTTTAATATCACTCTCCCACTCTTTCCTCCCCACTTTTGCTGTCGTTCTTACCCTTACTGCCACCTCCCCATCCATTTATCCTCCTCTCCATCTCTCTTTAATATCCCCTCTTTCTTCCCACTTCCTTCTCCCCCTCCATCCCTCTGCTCTTCTTTCTTTCCCTCTCTGTTTCTCTGTCGACTGATTTTCTCTGTTTCACACCTCTGCTATCAGAGGGGACTGGCCAGATGGATGCAGGTGTGTGTGTGTGTGTGTGTGTGTGTGTGTGTGTGTGTGTGTGTGTGTGTGTGTGTGGTGTGTGGGTGTGTAGTGAGGCAGGAAGAAGGCAGTGCTGCAGAGGCAGAAGAGCATGACTAATCCTCAGACACACACACACCCACACACACACACCACACACACACACACACACACCACCACACACACACAGCACCACACACACACACACACACACACACACACACACACAGAAGTTGGCACTATCATAAACACCTATTTCCCAGTGTTGTGCTGACCTGCCAGTGCACTTAGCTCATGCCCAGGTAATTTTTCATTCAAATTGACCAGGTGCATAAAGATGGCAGCTTCTTAAATAGGCAGTTTTCAATCCTTTCTGCCCATCCCAACAATGCAAATCCAGTACTTTGTCCAAACGTGCAAAGCCGACATGAACACTGCAACTTTGAAAGATTCCAGTTTAGAGTTTTTATGAAATCCTAAAGATTAGTGCAGTTAGCAATTACCTTAGTCATCTCTGCTATTCTGCATCGTGGGTGCAGTCAGTAAAGCCATGTGAGATACACAACCTACCTTCCTTCCTACATATTGTACAGTACAAGGGATGAGACTTGCAAATTCACATCCACACCTCTTTATACAAGGCTGCAAACTGGACAGTTGCTGTGGATTTTGAGAGGTGGGTAATCAGTGACTATTACATCCCTAAATAATCTACAATAAACAGTTTTAGAAAATAAATTATGATGTGGGCCCTGCAAAGTGTGTTCTTCTTCCACAACTGCAGGGGTCAGAGTGATATCCGGGCTATGTTGTGCGTATAGACTGTATAGCCTCAGCATATTGTTTTTGTTTTCTTTAAATCAAAACTTCTTGGTTGTTGCTTTATCTGTCGACCTTAAAGACCCTGTTTTCTGTGTGCCCCACTTACTGGTTTACAGAAAGTTGTGGTCAGATGCGAAAAGTTATGTTATGTACTTCCGTGCACCAATCAGGATTTAGAAACATTTGAATGAAAGTCTAATCATAGTTGGTGGGTTTTTGTCCTTGTTCGCCAGGTTTCTGTCAATCCAACGACACCCACAGTTTGACTAAAGTAATAAACAAGCAGGTTTTAGTCATAACTTTAACTCTGAGATTTGAAACCATATTTTCAGGGGCTTTCACGTATGCACGTATCTACTTTACTACTACAACACGTTAGATACACTGTAATATGATTACAGCTAAAAAGCCTTTTATCTACACTGAACAAAAATACAAACTTTTGTTTTTGCTCCAACCATTCTGTGCACATTTGATCAACTGAAATACATTTTTAGCAGCATGGGAGTTAATCAAACACAAAATCTGATTGTAGTTTAGTTTATTTTTGTCACTTAGGTTAGTTTAGTTCAGCTCGGTTCAGTTTGGTTTGGCTCGGCTCAGTTTGGTTCATTGTAGTTCTGTTCATCAGTGTGAATCAGTGCTGTTGATGTTGCTAAACTCATCTAGTTGTGAAGTGTAGCAGAATCAATTACACGGCTAGATGCTCCCAATTAGACTAGGCTGATCAATGTCAGCCAAGATCACTGCATAATCTCTCTCTCTCTTCCTTACACACACACACACACACACACACACACACACACACACACACACACA
>NC_045746.1:13746484-13752235 GCF_008692095.1 Etheostoma spectabile
ACACACACACACACACACACACACACACACACACACACACACACACACAAACTGCATAGATGATTTGATAATTAAATCAATCTGAACAACTAGAGCTTCACTAATGAAGCAATGATCTCAGATGAAATTCATCTGGGGATCATTGAGAGAAAGTGTGTGTGTGTGCGTGTTTGTGAGAGAGAGAGAGCGAGAGAGAGAGAGAAAGACAGATTGTTGTTTTGATTTTAGATGAGATAGCACTTTCCCACGCAAGGCATAGTGAGAGACACAATTGTGACAGTCAGGCTGGTTAACTGGGATATTTATTTTTAGAGGAGAAATCCCTTATCATGTTGAATGTTCAGGTCAGTTTTCTAATGTGACTTTACCAGAGAAAACCATGTATACCCGAGGATCCTTGAGATATAATTTTGTCTTTCATTATGCAGCCTAATTTCCTTGTAGAACCTGATGAGATTGCCAATTTAAGGCCACTGATGTAAATATCAAACATGTCTTCTAACAAATGGGACATCCCAGATAAGGGCAGGGGTAATTAAAGACACGTGTGTCGACCTTCTCACTGCAGGAGGGCAACAACGCTTCTTGATGACTCTGCTGATGTAAAACTGGTCTGGGTCAACCAAATGAGCCATCTCAATGTCTAGTGGGCACTTACACTTGAGTCAAACAAATCTTGTGAGATACATAGCACAGTACCTCTCCAGCTGATGAAGGTAGCAGTATTTTTTCACACAAAAATAAATCAAAATTTAAATATCTACAATTTCATGACAACTAGAAAAACTCCCAGATATTGTTAGAATATCAGCTATTGGCCTTGTGGGGAAATTGTTTTGTTAAATAAGCATCATCATGACATCCATTGCATGTCTGTCCATTGTGGAAGAGGAATTCCTAAGGGGAGTGTGTCATTTGTTGTACAGAGTGTAAAGCCCTCTGAGGCAAATGTGGGATTTGTGATGAAAAGAAATTGACTTGACTTGCAGAATTCATTTTGTCTTATTTTCTACCCCTGCAACCGTTTCTCTACCACTTAAACCATCTTGCAACCTCTTGTGGAGCTACCACCAGATTGCGATCTGCTGCCTTAATGGACTTCTTTATAAATATGTATCCAGCAGCGTCACTGCAAACTCATGTTGTCATGACCTGTAGAGTAACGAAAGGTGGCAAGAAATTAATTCTCTTTTAAATACGGCTTTTTGTTCATTGCTTGGACTTGTTGGTGACAGTCAGTCTCTCCCTCTTTGTGGCGTGTGTGTGTGTGTGTGTGTGTGTGTGTGTGTGTGTGTGTGTGTGTGTACTCTGATTTTACCAGTGACAGTTTGATTAAGCCAACAGTGATGAAGTCACTCTGCTGCCTGGCTATGCTCCAACTCTGCGTGGTGCCTCCAGTTTTTGTGTGTGCTTGTACTTGTGCTTGTGCGTGTGTGTGTGTGTGTGTGTGTGTGTGTGTGTGTGTGTCTCTTTACAAGCTTGTGTTAATTGCTAATCACCAACGTGTGGGTTTGCTTTCTTTAACATGCTGCTTTAGCCCAGAAAAATACAATTCTGATTAATCACATGATCCGTCACCCCGGCGATATGATGATTAACGACATGATTCATCACCATGGCGATACGATGGAAATATAGCCATTAATTCTACTGATCAGATGACAGGGGGGTGGTGATGGGGGTGAACGAGACAGACAGGCAGGGTGTAACACAGGGAAATGTAAAGAGAGAGAAGGAGGGACAGATAGAGAGTATGAAATCTGAGAGTGTGTAATGACGGGAATAGAAAGAAAAAGAAGCATTGAGAATATGCAAAGAAGTGATAGAATGAAGAAAGAAATTGAGATTGAGGGAGATATAGTTAGACAAGGATAATAAGATATAGGTAGACAAAGAAAAAGAGGACTGGAGGATTTTAATTGGAAACGTCAGTCCGTCTCTCGACTCAGACTCAGGACAGGACGTCACATCGCCAACTGTATCGTCTCAGCAGACATGAAGGGAAAGAGAAATGGTGGAAATGTCATTTTTAACAGCAGACTGATCAAGTCAACCCCCTTAGACTCAAACAAGCTGCTTGTATCTTGGTAGTGTGCTCTTTAACTGCATGCTGGCCTTGGGCTAATAATAATTTAGACAGATTTAGAAAGAAAGTACCATGAGGTTTGGTAAAAAGCTTGGATTACGCTGTGAAGTATTTCCCCAGTGACACTTAAAACATCTCAAAATAACATGTCCAGGAAAATGAGTGGTGACATTTTACTGAGTGAATGGATTTAAAATGTGAAACTTTGTGTGTAGCTGTGGTATTAATGAGGACCACACTCACATTTAAACAGACCAAAGTGACATTTGCGATTGTTTATTTGGGCTGGTATAAGTGCAGAGCCTTAATTTTGACTTGACCCTAAGTGTCCAAGGCTGAACTACATTTTTGCATGAAATAAGATGACTTGATTAGACATCTGAATATTTGTTTAGTTGCGTTTAATCTGCTGAAAGGACCAAAAAGTTATTATCATGCTTTATTGCATTTTTGTATCTGATGAAACCTCTCCTGCATGACTGGAAATCTCTCCTTCTATTATTTAAAGTGAACATGCATGATCTGCATTTTGAAAATTCAGACACTGAATCCATAATAACTAAATGTACCATATAGTTAGTGTCTGTGACTTACTGTGTGCAGTCTGAGGAGTTTGAGTTGGATTCAGTGAATAGATGGTCTACATCCCAGACTAAATACAAGCTTTATGAAACATCAAAACGTGTCAAAGAGTTTCATCAGTGCTGTTTTCAATGGAAACTTTCTCTCGGTCAAATGGGGAGTTACAGAGTTTCATTATTATTGGTTTTAGTGGGGTTTTAAATGATGCTGCCAAGAAGTGTTTTTGTGTGTGTGTGTGTGTGTGTGTTTGTGTGTGTGTGTGTGTGTGTGTGTGTGTGTGTTTGTCTCTCGTTGTGTCAGCTGTTTTGTGCCTGTTAAGCCAGAGTTACAGTTTCTTATTCGTGCACTTATTCGTGCGTGTGTGCGTGTGCTTGCGTGTGCTTGCGTGTGCTTGCGTGCTTGCGTGCATGTGCGCGTCCTGCTAGGTGTGGAAACACCAGTGTGCATCCATTTTGTGATTGACATGAAACCAGATTGTTTTGGTGTTTTCTGACAGGTGGCTCTGGAAGGACAGGGGACCTCTGGGTGTCATGCTGCTCCTTTAGTGTGGGTGTGTTAGAAAGTGAGAGAACAATATGAGTTATGGTGTAATGTGCAACTGAACGTGGCAGGATGAATTGTGTTCATGTCTGGCAGATCTCCTGTCTCCTGTGTTTATTACGCGTGCGTGCGTGCGTGCGTAGGTGCGTGCGTGCGTGACACAATGTGAACAGCATGTTTGTGTGCATGTGGTGTTATCACACCTGCTTCTACATCCCCCATTTAAGTCTATTTGGAGGGAGGCTAGTTTATTAGTTATGCTTTCTTGTCTTGGACCTCAGAGAACTACAGCAAGTTTCTCCTGGAACACACATACTTTGATCACAATACAAGTGTGTGTGTGTGTGTGTGTGTGTGTTTGTGTGTGTGTTGTGTGTGTTTGTTTAGTACGTTTGATATGATGCAACACTAGTTTTTATGGTCCAATAAACACTCGCTTGGGGCACTAAAGCTTTAGCAGGCATCTTTGTGATCTAATTAAATACTGGACACACAACACTGAAACTGCCATCAGCCTTTTTTGTTACACAACGGTAAGTTAATCAAGAGGCTCATTTGGTAAATAATCAGTGTTTGCCTTTGAACACACATTGAACACAAAGAAGATTGTGGAGATAGAATCTGTTTTATTTGTCTCTAATTTTTTCCCTCTTTTGTTATTCTCTTCTCCTCTGGTATGCGTCTTCTACTCTTACTTTTCATTTCTTTTCAATTCTTCTATTTTATTCATTTCTCCTTTCCTTTCCTATCAGCCTTCCTTATTCCTACTCTCTTCTTTATTTTGTTTTCTCCTTTCTTTTCTTACCTCTCATTTTTCCTCTCCTCTCATTTCTTCTTTCTTTTAATTTCCTCTTTGTTACTGTCCTTTTTTCTCTTCTGCTTTCCTTTTCATCATCTCTGTCATTGTTTCTTTGTAGTGCTATCTTAGGTCTGTCATATAGTCTTTCATCACCACCGGCTCTGAGTGGTGGAACAGTGGAGAAAAATACTGCAAATGCAAACAAAACACTCTTATTGGAGTGGGTGTGGTGTGTGTGTGTGGTGTGTGTGGTGTGTGTGTGTGGTGTGGTGTGGTGGTGTGTGTTGTGAAAGTGAGTGAGTGAGTGCAAAATAGAGAGAGAGAGAGACATTAAGAGAACATATCAAGTCGCCAATTGTTGTGTGGGTTGTGTGTGTGTGGGTGTGTGTGGTGTGTGGCTGTGGGCTGTGTGTGTGTGTGTGTGGTTGTGTGTGTGTGTGTTTGAGAGAGAATACTGACCCACTTTGTCTGCCATGCAGCAGGAGCTTGTGCAACAGAGCAGGATGTGCATTTTTTAACAGCAACAGTCTCCTGTGCTCTGCACCGAACACAGCACCAGTGTGTGTGTGTGTGTGTGTGTTTGTGTGTGTTTGTGTGTGCAGCCCCAAAGATCAAGACCATAAAAAAGCTACATTAGATTTGGTCATTTGGTGTTTTTGACACCCATTTGTCCATAAAGCATTAACTGCTGTACTTGCACTGACCTGACATTTACATTTACAAATTTTATATGTAATAGTTATACTCCACCTTTTTTTACCTAAAACTCAAGAATATGCTGCCCTACATTTTTACTTCAAATATTGTGTGAATCTGAATGCAGCATTATTTAATTGCTGTTTAAACAAGTAATGAATGCTTGACAACCCAGTATATCTATTATAATGATCAACATGTTACAGTATCATTCAGGCTGGTTTTATGATCAATGTTGAGGCTAGCAAGAGAGGCATGACACAGCATGATGCAGCTGCACATAGGTGGTTTAACGAAAAAAAAAAGACTTTAATAATTAAAGTTGCTGCTACAGTTTGTGAAAATAAATGATTTAACACTCACAGTACCATCTTGTATGTGATCAGACTTTCTTCATGCTTCCCTCACTCAGTTACTCTCAAATTCTCCATCTTTCTTTCAAAATGTGCTTCACTGGCATAATGAATGCCAAAGTACAGTACATAAAAATACATTTAGGAACCACCATTTACTTTTAACACTGGAAGCCCATTTATTTACCTGAAAATAATAACAGGAGTGACAAAAAATGTTAAAAACAAAGTCACTCTTGGAGATCTTTCATAAATCCCGACATCTTTTAATTATAAATGATAAGCTTTATTTATGTAGCACCTTTCAAAGCAATGTTGCAAAGTGCCTTACAACAGAACAACAACAAAAACAACCACATGCAAACAATTACATGAAAATAAAACACAATCTGGGGCTAACATTGATCAAAGGTATTTTTTTATGAAGATATGTTTTAAGGCTCTTTTTTAAATCACACTTAACTTTCACATCTTTTCCTGGTGCAAATGCATTTGAACTGATATTGATGCATAGAAAAAATTCACAATCTACAAATAGTACAGTACGTGCATGCATATAAGGAACATAAATACACACTTAAGATACCTATATGCATATACAAACACACGCACATTTGCATAAATGCATGCATTACTGTACTGAATTAATACACATACATTCACAGGCACACACACACACACACACACACACACAC
>NC_045746.1:13752245-13758419 GCF_008692095.1 Etheostoma spectabile
ACACACACACACACACACACACACACACACTACAACGCATGCACTAGGAAATGAGCTAAATACACACTGAGTCATCAAATGAGGATTACTTTTCTGTTCTCTTCTCTTCTATCCTCTTCTTTTCTTCAACGATAGGTGAGAGATGGAGGCATTGGGTTGTTTTATTGTGTCGTACAAGTGCTGCAATTGGAGCTTGGCGTTTTTTTTTTTATCGTTTTTGGTACTATTATTGCAACCATGTGGTACAATTTAATAACTCAGTACAAAACTCCAAATTCATCACTCTTGTAACACAGTCTTTTATTCAAAACTTGTCACTGTGCATTTGTGAAATGTCATGGGAACATATGCTTTATTCACCAAAAAACACGCAACATATTGATATCTTTTCAGTTCAGTCGTTTTAACTTCCAGTGAATCCAGTAGCAAACAATGCAAAATACATGTTTCAAATTGCTCTTAGAAGTGCTGAAAGTAATATGCTACAACAGTGTCAAAGACAGATTCCAATTTTCCCATCAGGTAATACACTTACTTTACCCTACATTTACAGAATATATCATTCCTATGGGATATCAAGTTGTGACCAATCTACAATTATTTGGCCAAATTAGTTTTTACAGTATTAATAGTAACCTCTCTGCCCACCTCTCTGATGGATCCATAGTCTACAAGCTCATTCTATTCCTGGATGTCTATCCTGCTCCATGTTGAAGGACATTGCCAGTGTTTACACCCCTCCCCCCATAATAGGGTGACAAGAGAAGCATGTTAAAAACATTGTGAGCATTGCATTGTGAAAGACAATTACTTCAAATGAAAGGTATTGTCTTTGACACACACACTGATTAGGTGTGGTGAAAAAGTTACTGTGTAAGTCCATGTGTTGCACTTCAATTAAACATGTGATTACAGGTTCACCACCTACTTGCGATAATAGTACCAAAACGATGAACAAAAAACTGTCTTCTCCTCTCCTTGTGCCCAATTCATTTTATTTCATTGAAGATTTTCTTTTCTTGACTTGTTACTGATTTTTGTGATTGTGATTCTTTTCTAAAAATAGTCCAATAAAGATACTTTGAAAACTTCTCTTCTCTTCTCTTCTCTTCTCTTCTCTTCTCTTCTCTTCTCTTCTCTTCTCTTCTCTTCCACTCCAGTAATGGTAGCATCATGTATATTCTATGAGAGATAAAAAGCAGAGGGGAGAAACAATAGGCCAATTTGGGTGACATTGTGTGTGTTTGAGTGTGAGATAGAGAGGGAGAGAGAGAGAAAGTCAGAGAGTGAGAAAATGGAGTCACAGACGGCTAATGGTTTCCTTAATAAACTGCGTGTACCACTCTTGGATGATTGCCTTCACACACTGCAAACAGACAGTCTGCCCAAGATACCAGAGGAGAGGAGAGGAGAGGAGAGAGAGGAGAGGAGAGGAAGGGAGAGAGAGAGAGAGCAATCAAATACTTTGAGCTGTAATTTCACATCCTTGCATCATTCATCTCTCCTGTCCAGGGAGCTGTGTGTGTGTGTGTGTGTGTGTGTGTGTGTGTGTGTGTGGGTGTGTGTGTGTGTGTAAGAATGTGGTGTGTGTGTGTGTGTGTGTGTGTGTGTAAGTGTGTCTGTGTTTGTTACTCACATGTAATTGTATTGTTTCATGCATGTGTGTGTAAGCACTTTTATATTTGTTTTGTGCACACCTGTTTCGTGGACATCCCTGACAGTCTTTTCTAACACCCCATCCTTATTTCCTAGGTGATATTTCCCACGCCCCCATCCCTCAACACTCACTCCCTCTGTAAAATGTGAAACATTGTGTACAGCATCTGTAGCAGGTGTACATGCTCTTTGTCTCTATGACTGGTCACAGAAAAACACTCATGACCATGCAAATATTTGTGTGTGTGTGTGTGTGTGTGTGCGCGCACGTGCGCGCGTGCGCCAATTCTAATGGACGTTGGTTGCACTTAATAACTTTCACTCTCATTTTCCTTTCCAAGTTGTTTGATCATAGTGTTAAACTCAGGGATAGCATAGTTCTTGGCCCTCGTTTATCAACCTAATGTAGAAACCAGCGCAGATATGAGCGCAGAAATCCTCTTATGACAGGCTTCACGTGGGATTCATGAAACGTTCGTATCACATCAACCTTGACATATATATATGCCTACTCCTAATAGTAATAGACAGACTTATATTGCAATCTCTTAGGTCTACATGTAGGTGTAGGCCTACCTAAATAAACACATGGTAGCGGAGTTTATGATGCAGTGTTTTTTTGTTTTTTTACTTGTGTTTTATTCGTGAGTCGGAGCCAGGCAACAGCTGTGAGGGAGAGCACTTGTCCTCCGCCCCATCCCCCCCGTGCTGGACCATCACCCCAAACCTGTCTCCTGACAGCAAAGGGGCTGGAAAAACAAGCAAGAATATGTCGGTCAGTGGCAGAAAGAAATCGTTCACTTGTGGCCATACAACACTTTAAAAGACAAAAAATGAAAACCTGAAGAATAAATAATAATGTTGTGCATCGTCATGTTTCCTATATTGACTGTCATTGCCAAACATAACACTATACCTTTTGAAAGCGAGGAGTATAATATCCTGTCCCCTTTGTATAGCCAGTTGGGGCTGTGCTGGACACTGCTCTCTGGGCATCGGGTCAGCTGGCTCCGTCACAACATTTATGGCACACTGTTTTCCTGGGCGATGTTGTGCAGAACCCCACAGGCTAAAACAATGTTGCAGACTTATTCTAGCGTGTATAGTAGGGTTCTTCCCCCCCCCTCCCCACCGTGGCTTGTGTGTGTAGGCTAAATGTGCACTGTTGCTCGGCTCATAGAGGTCTTCTAAAAGAGCCAGATCTGCCATTGCTGATAAGTGATAAACTGATGACTTCTTCTTCTTCTCCTGTTACATGCTGCACAGTGACTTGAAACCTTGCGTACACAAAACCAGTCGTGAGATTCTTTCGCAGCCTACGCTCACTTTCAAAGTGATGAATGCCGAGCTTTGCGTGGGCATATACCCGTCCTACGCCTCTTTTAGGTTGCACGTTTCATAAATGAGGGGCCTTGTGTGTAAAGTGGTATTACAGTCTAACTGAATATTTATATATTGTGTATATTTAGCCTAATAGCTAGACAGCTACTAGCATTGGCTGCATTCAATTAAAGTATACATGATTATGAAGGTTGTCAGCTAACCATTGAAAACAATGATCATATTTGTTTACAGTAACCTGTTTTGGTATTTTTATTTTTTATTGTTCCCTCTCTGGCACTATAACTGCCAGTGCTGCTAATGGCTTGCATGGCAATTATCATTAAAAATGAGAGATAACTGTGCACAACATGAGGAAAAGGGAATTTGATTAGAGGCTGTAGGCTAAACAGCCGTCCGAAAACATTCCTTTGAATAGAAAAATTGTTTCATAGTAATAGATTCAATATTTACAACGTTTTCCCCTGAATTTGACTTTAAAAGATCCTCCTGAACTTAATCAAACAAGCACACAAATACTACTACTCAACAAGACGAGACAACAACAACGACAACAACAACGACAACAACAACGACAACAACACCACCCACACACACACACACGCACACGCACGCACAAACGCACGCACGCACGCACGCACGCACGCACGCACGCACGCACGCACGCACGCACGCACAGTCGCAGATGTAAATTCAGTAAATTCAGAATGGACAGCAAGGATTCTTGTTGTGAATTCTGTTGAAGATTCCTTCTCTTAAGAGGATTTACCAACAAACTCACCTAAAACTTCTCTTAACTAGCAAATACTATAAAGAACGACAAGTCATTTCTGCCAGTGTCAGACTTGATTACTGTAAGAATGAAGTAAAATCTTAAATGTGGAGACATTTTGGCTTCTCCTTTTAACAGTCATGGGCAGATGTAATGTGGCAGATGCTAAGTCATTGACTCACCAGCCCAAGACAAAACTAATTTCCTGCTTGATGACCCATAATAAGAACCTTTTAAATGATCTCTGATCACAAATGTTTGATGCTTACTTTTCTTATAATTGTAATACTCAAATATATTTTACTCATCAATTACCTTTGAAGGATTTCCCTTTTCAGCAGAGGGAGAACATTGGCAAAATCAACTCATTATTAAATATAATGAGACTGAAAATGTGTGCCACATGCTCAGGCTCTGCTTTACTGATGAAGCCAATGGTTTCATTTCCAATTGAGGCCATTTATTTAATGCCCTAAATATGATATCTGTTTGGTATACATTTACTGTTGCCATTTTCTCTCCTATAATGCTGGATTGTCTTCTTTCTTCCAGTTTATTTTGATCTAGTGAGAGTAGAGTAGTATATAGTAGAGTTTTTTGTCTTTCATTAGAGAGCTTGGGCCTGGTTATGAACCATTGCTGTTAATTCCAGTGAGACATGGTTGTGTGAGCAAGTTGCAAGAGCCACATGCAAATAAACAAACATCTCCATAGGTGTATTGGAGCCTTCTGCATACCAACTGTTATATCAACTTTCGGAGAGAGTGGGCTAGTATGAATAGTTACTGAATCTGAGTATGAGACCCAAAACCAGTACAAGCAAAAGTTGAGATGCATGGCAAAATATGAACTAAATTAACACTGTGTCATTAAATCAAGAATTAAAACTGTTTAGTTTATTTGTATCACAGTTTCATTATATATCCTTATGTCAAGATTGAATTACAACTTTGTGGTGCATATTTATTCTATCTATTATGTCATTATCCTAACAACAATGTGAACTTTGTGTGCTTGTGTTTGTGGGTGTGTGTGTGTGTGTGTGTGTGTATGTATGAGATGTTTGAAGAGAAGCATTCTGAATTGTGCTGTTTAGGTAAATTAGACAACCGTTTCTCATATGTTTTCTCCAGAGGCAGCTGCAATACTGTCTGTCACAGCAGCTTAGCTAGCTTATTACAGCTATGGCTTTATTGATTCAAACACACACACACACACACACACACACACACACACACACACACACAGGTATGGCTTGCGTCCTGCACTGAGAGGCACAACCCCTGACTGAAGTACTGCTTAGGCACAGAAAGACACTCAACCCTGCTGTTTGCAACATGTTGAAATGCAGATACACATTCTTGCAACACACACACAGACACCTGCATGCACACACAACACACCACACACACACACACACACACACACACACCACACACACACACACACACACACACACACACACACAGGGTCATTAAGGACTCCTACCAGGGTGTCCTGTAAGCAGTTTAGTTCCCCAGTGGACCGTTTAATATACCACTGTGTTTGTGTGTGTGTGTGTGTGTGTGTGTGTGTGTATGTTTGTCTCTCGTTGTGTCAGCTGTTTTGTGCCTGTTAAGCCAGAGTTACAGTTTCTTATTTGGCTTGGGAACAGTTTTTAGTTAGCTTAGGGACGAGGACATGCTGAAAAATCATTAACACAGGAAATTGGTTAAAGGGAGAGTTCAGGTTTGGGTTAGGTTTTGTCAGTCTTTATTTCCTAGCTAGTGCTTTATTAGTAATTTGTTTGTACTACTTTAGATCATTTTCCTCTTTCCTTTATCACGTTTTAAATAATGCTTTTTTGTTTTAGTCACCAGTCATACCTTTATCTTATTACATTTCTTCAATGTACTGCTTATGTTACTACTAAGTTACTAGATTCACAAACCCTAATTTAACAAATGTAGTTAAAGTTACAGTATGTTAGTCATACTACTAGGGATGCTGTGTAATAATTTGACTTGAGCTAAAGCTGCATACATTTATGTATCTTAAATAACTTTATCTGTACAAACTTGATGCAAATATGCACCCAGTAAGGTCTGATTCTCTTACTTTTCTGATAAAATCAAATATTTTTGGTTTCTCCTGTCTCTCAAAAATCTGCTTTTTTGTGGATACCATACTTCAATTCAAAGACATGCATTAAAAAGTAGTTAAAATACATACATTTGTAATCAATTAGTAGACACAATTTTGTGATATCATTCAGTTTAAAATGGTAAAAATGTTTACTTTAGATACGTTAGCTTAGAGCAGTTTTACATGCATAAGACTGGTGCAATATGAAATGGTAGGAGGAGAGGAAAAGTAGGTCTGTGGTGCTGCAATGCTCCTTAAAGAAAGAAAGAAAGAAAGAAAGA
>NC_045746.1:13758429-13758648 GCF_008692095.1 Etheostoma spectabile
GAAAGAAAGAAAGAAAGAAAGAAAAGCTGACAGTGCAGAAAAGGTAGTACTCTGATCCATATTTATATTTCCATTCATTTTACTGAGAACTCTCTCCAACTGTTGATTTTCTTTGAATAATCACTAGGTCGTTTTCAGGATGGTGTGCAGTTGGTTTTTCTTTTCCTAATTATTTACTTTCATACAGTTACTTTCCTGTGGTGTGTGTGTGTGTGTGTG
>NC_045746.1:13758658-13760815 GCF_008692095.1 Etheostoma spectabile
TGTGTGTGTGTGTGTGTGTTGTCTACAGCCTCCTGCAGAAATTAAACACATCCAGTTGACTGTAAGAGCTTGTTTTTCATTGACCTTTATTTGTCTGGGTTAAGATGGTTGAGCCAATGTGTGGTTTTTCATTACTTTCTGTTCAAACACATTAAGCAACAGTAAAACCTCGCTAGAAAAAAAACTCTCTCTAATTTATTTCAAGCAACAGTTCATTTATTTTGTCTAGTCTAAAACACAAAAGACCGATTGAGGATGTATTTGGTCACTTCAGCAGATGAACTGCAGCTCTAGTTTCTATTTAAAAAATTCTAAATGTTTCCATATTCTACCTCAAAGCAGAAGCAAATCTGATCATACCCTTAAAGCTTTAGTGTGTAACTTTTTGATATTAATAAAAGTCTGTTACATTAAAGTTATTGCCAAATGAGTTGATACAAAGCTAATTAAGACTGTCAGCTCCACAAAACTCTCTCTGTATTTCTCAATATGGCTATGTTCAGAAGATTCTTTGTTCAGTGACTTTCGCATGCAGCAACTCAAGTGAAGATAATTATCTCTTTTGAAGAGTCCATCATGTTTTTTAATCCTCTGTGTCCTCCTTGGCTACCAGCAACTGCTTGGAGGAGGGGTGAGGGCGTGTGTGCAATTAGGGAAGGCTTGTATTATGTGGACGCAACAACAGTGGTGTTGTCGTTACTCAGAATTCCTCATTGGTGCGATGGAAACTATGCACTATAGCTATAAAGATATTAAACCAATTATTGACAACCAGGTAGTTAGCTGTCGATGTTTTCTGCTTCCTCCTACATTTAATTAGTTCATGTGTGTATTCCTTTATAGAAAACTTTGCACAGACATGCCTAATGTTAAAACAATGACTTAAAAACATGATTTTTACTTAGCTGTATTGCTGTTTTCATAATCAAAGAAAGGTTTTTTAGCGTAATGTAAACCTAAATACTGGTGTAACTTGTTAACTATCTGTTCCCGGGCCCAGGAGTAATTAGTAGGTCTGAACTGTAGCTAGTAAGCTAGTTAGCCAGATGCTTGCATCTTACATTAGGGCAAATACATTGAACTCACTGTTAAGTCTTTTTAGTCTTCAGCCTCATATTTATTTATATATATTTCAATATGGCTTTAAGATTGGCTTGCTGCTGACTGGTGTGCAGAGACATATTTGACCTAAATGGTGTGAAATGTTGCAGCTATATGCAATTATATGGGATTCAAATCCATATTTTTGTATCTCAATTTTACAGAGATACAGCTTAAACATACAAAACAAACAGCCAGTAATTTTTTTTAAGCTCATAGCCAAATACGTTCCTACTTACTAATCATAAATCAAAATGCTGTTGTGGCCTCCAAAGGAAACAGTGACCGCTTGAGCCACAGAGCTTTTTCTTCTGAGCAGATCAATATCATTGTAAGGAATTGTACTCAAACACACACACACACATATTTTTCATTATTTCCATTCCTGTGTTGCTGTGTGCAACAGTCTACCAGAGAGCTAATTTAGATGCTCTAATGGGAAGAAAACCCCAACTCAGAAACATGTTCAATGTTCTCCACTGATTTGAGTGATTTGAGTGGGTTTTTGCAAGGTTAAAAGGAAAGAGTCAGAGAGGCAAAGGTATGTGTCTGAGAGAGAGAGAGAGAGAGAGAGATGTGTGTGTGTGTGTGTGTCGTGCAGAATCAGCAAAGTGTGTGCAGGTGTGTTTTCACAGGAGAGGAGATGTAGCAGCAGTTTTCCTGCTTCTTTCCGTTGCTTCCTTAAAAAATCAATTCCAGATGCTGCAGAGCTTCTTTCTCCTCCTCCTGTCCTTTCTCTTTCGCCCTCTTACAGTTTCTCCTCTCTCTCCTTTCATCCACATGCATTCTCTCTGTCCTTGATTTGGAAAAAAGATTGTGAAACAGCCAGAAAAACAATTTCAAACAACATTACATAACATTTTCTTCTACAAACAAGCATCTGCCACTACTAGGGCTGTAACAATATGGAAAATAAAACCAAAATTCACGACACTCAACTCCACGAACCTGTGTTGCGGAGAGAAAGAAGGCAGAATTGTGACACACCCCTTCCAATTCCTAGAGTTATCCTTCTTGTTCAGATCCAGTGCTACCACATCTTTAAATTACTATTAG
>NC_045746.1:13760825-13771134 GCF_008692095.1 Etheostoma spectabile
TTTGGTGCCTTATTCCTGTTTTGTCTGATAAATTTAGCTAACTGTGGACGGCTAAAAGTGAAAGGGGGGTACACCGGTAATGCTAATGGAGGTTTAGCTAACGTTACGAGTGGCCAGGTGCCTGGGTCTGTTTCCCGACGGTTCAGTCAACTGCCGTTAGCGTTCTTAGCACCGGAGTTAAGTGCTGACCGTGATGGTTGCTAGCTGGCTGGAGGCTGAATGTGGATATGTCCCCAGGCCGGAGCTGTAATGATAGTGGATGGTTGCTAGCTGGCTGGGGGCTGACTGAGAAATGGAGGTGTCCCCAGGACTGTTGTCAGCTCTCTTCCCGACTGAAGCCTTACAGCACCGGAAGAGTGATGCAGAAGACAAGGGTGTGCTAGCTAGTTGTCTCTCTATACAGTTAATGTTACTGATGAATTTGTGGGTTAACCCAGAGTTGTTAACCGTTAAAGATAGGGTGCTTCTCACTCCAAGGTATTTAAACTCCTTCACTTGGGGTAAAGACTCATTCCCTACCTGAAGAAGGCCCTCCATCTGTTGCGTGCTGAAAACCATTGCTTCAGATTTAGAGGTGCTGATCCTCATCCCAGCCGCTTCACACTCGGCTGCAAACTGAGCCAGAGAGTGCTGAAGTTCACAGGCCGATGATGCCATCAGGACCACATCATCTAGAAAAGCAGCGATGAGATCCCCAGTCCACCGAACTGCAACCCCACCCTGACCACGCCTCGATATCCTGTAAAATATGTGCTGAATTTTGATGGAAAATTGTTTTAACTTTCTGTTGCTGCAATTTCTGACTTTGCTGAGTAACAGTTGCCACAGAAATCCTCCATTTATATAGGCCATAAAAAACAACAATAAAAATATATGGCAACATGTTTGACTGTGTTTCTTTTTAAATCTAACTTTGCCGCAGACAGACAGCCCAAGAGTCAAGTCCCGCTGCAGGCTGCTTCTTGATCAAAGGTCAGAGGTCATGAAAGCTTCCTTGTTAATCTGTGTCTAAATGTTTTTGACAGCCAGCAGGGAATACCTAGGGGAATATTGGAAGAGAGTTGCTGCACAATGTAGCACATCAAGGTGAGAAGAAAAGTCAGCGGGGGATAATTTATGAATCAGTAGGATGTGGTAATGGCAGATAGATTCACAGACATGACATGGATGATAGAGCAATAGATGTTTTACTATTTGAATAAATTGTAACTGACAAATGTAATTTTTTTTCTTTCTTGCATTTATCAAGCTATTTAAGAGGCAATTTAGATCCCAATGAAGTCCATTCTTTGCACGCACACACACACACACACAAAACCCCACACACACACACACACACACACACACACACACACACACACACACACACACACACACACACACACACACACACACACAGTAATGTGTATGGCAACATATATCTTCATTAGTGTCTGGTCATATCTCTGTTCTTCTCACACTTTGTGCCTGCAGTTTCTTTGTTTCTCCCTCATGAATGTTAAAATCTCTCGGAGTATTAACACTCTGTCATATTTAGGCATAATGACTCAGAGAATTGTTTAGTCATATTTCCAGTAAATCATGGTTATACTTGCTTAACCTCACAAAGGAGAAATGAGGAGAGAGAGAGAGAGAGAGAGAGAGAGAGAGAGAGAGAGAGAGAGAGAGAGAGAGAGAGAGTCCCAAAACGACAAATAAGTTTCTTTTTACATTTTATTGCAATGACTAAAATTTATGGCAACAATCTTTCCTGACTGATGCTGAGTGTAAAGGCAGGACACAAAATGAAAGATGATCTCTGTAAAAATGATCTTTCAAATTATCTGATGACAAAAACCTAAACATAATGTAAAAGTCCTAAATGACTTTTTTTTCCACTTTTCCAATGCATGGAAATTCATCCAACCATTGATGAGATATTTGATTTAAAACTACAAATGTCAACCCAGATATAAAATTACTGTCAGGGTTCAATACTGTCAGTGTTAAATATTATTACAATTAATCCTGAGGGGAGCATATATTTCTTTACCAAATTTCATGGCATTCCTTCTAATAGCTGCAAAAACATTTCATTCCAAACCACACATCAACCTGTTGGTGGCGCTGGAGGAAAAGTCATGAGATGTCCAAAGTCAGTAGCATTCATCACCTGGAAACCATGATGTTGTAACATAATTGTGGTATATATATATATATATATATATATATATATATATATATATATATAAATTTATTTCCAATAATCCAATCATTTCTCACTACAATTGAATTCCTGACAGAGGGGAGAAAGCTCTTAGGACACAGATTTTAGATATAAAGGGAACCTCAGGAACATACAACTATTGATTTAATTTAAATAAACATGAAACTGCAGAATGAACTAACTTTGGAAAAATATCCAAAGTAACTGGAATTAAAGAACAACTCTATCAGCCCCATTCAGTTATTTATAGTTCCATTTTTTTTTGCTTTTTGGGCTTTCCCCTGTAAATATTCAGCTCACGCTGTTTGTCTGAATGTTTCCACATCTCACTCCTGAGTTGTTTTGCCTTCGAGACAGATTAGTGGCCCACTGATTTGATAACAATCCCAATGACCCCGGTGAATAAGTTCAAGTAGTTTGATGAAATCTGTTACATACAGTCATTGTTCTCAACTGCCTCTTTGTTTTTATGAACACCTCCTCGGGTACTGTTTAATCAGAAGCTGCTGTATTTAGCAGCCATTTATCAACCCAATGCTCTCTCCTACTGTTCACTGCCACACACATTTCCTTTTTATCACAGTAAAATGTCGTGAACTGAGCTTAGATTTCTCTTTACTCAGTCATCCAAAGGCTAACTAGCTAATTAGATCTCAGGCTACCTGCTGTGTTTGCCCTCAGGAAGGCAGCAGCTTACAGTTTTACCGGGGAGTGAGTGCAGATTTTTGGGCAATGAATGTGTGTTTGACAGTGTGTAAGTCTATGTCAACGTGTACATGAAGGCCTTCCTGCATGGATACATGGATAGCACTGCTAACTACAACGGATATACATATAGTTGAATTAACACTTCTCTGAAAGCTTTAACAAAAACTAAACCTGATTATCTGGCAGATATGTTGTAGTGGATAACATTATATTGTATAGGTGTACCTAATAAAGTGGCCAGGGAACTTAATATAATAGTCAAATGACTGAATTGCTTTTTTTTTAACCGGTGGACCTGGTAAATGATACTCACTGAAATGAAGAAAACTATAAGTGCACCATTCTATATAGCTTCCGCCAAACTCTTATACCTTTTTGTATGCATTTATGAGCAACATCAAATAATTGTGTACAGTGTGGTTTAGCATATATGCAAAACATAGCTACACTTATGTTTTATTTATTTCTACATTCATTTATGTTTTGCCACATCATCTACTGTATTGTACATCTGACTGGTGTACTGTAAAACACATAAAAACTAAATTATAACAAGAAAGAATGTTAATGCTTGTTTGTAAATTGAGGTTGAATTGGATGTTGTTCAGTCAGTTTATTTGTCATAATGATGTAACAATTACCCATTCCAGAATGAAAACTCCGGTCGTCTAGAATTTAGAACTCCATCATGATGCGTGAGTGTTCATTCTCTCTCTCTTCACTGAACAAGCCTGTTTAAACTCATAAGATAACACCAAAACTGAGAAAAAACTCTCATATTTAGGAAGTCAAGATGAGCGACTTAGGCAAATCTTCACACAAGTCAAACTTGGTGTTTAATGATCTCCGTCTGGAGGGAGAATTTTGTGATGCAGTCATCAAAGTCGAGGACGTCGAATTTCAAATCCACAGGGTCGTCCTCTGTAAATGCAGCCCGTACTTCCTGTAAGTTAGTTATCTGATATCACAGGGAAACTGATGCATTTACATCGTTCAATTGAGCCAGTTGACAATAGTAAATAATGAGAGAGTATAAGAGACCGACCAATCACAATACGTAATGAGTTAAATTGTTTCATGGAGCATTTTTGATTAAACAACATTGACACATAGAAGACAGTTTATTAAACAGCTTATAGACACCTAAATCAAAATGCAAAACATATTTTAAAGGATATTCAAATTTCAAGTTACAGTTATGGTACAGGGTTTCTGTCACATAGACAGTATAGTTTCAGATATCCACTCAAATTGATGTTTACGACTAAATATCCACTTCCATGATTTGTCATTTATCATTCAAAGCTCAATGCAATGCTTTACTTCATTCGAGATGTCAGACAAGACCCTGAATGTACCCATACTAATATATTGTGTGTGCTATTTAATGCATTGGGTTAATCAGTGTTGTGGTTTAAAGATATGTGTACACAGTGAAAGACCCTTTGTATCAATCATATTTCACTGTAGCTGCTGTTTTGAAAAGTGCTACAATACGTTTTTAGTATTGTTCTCAGTGTGAATATGAGAAGAAAAAGCTGAATTCGTTTTTTTCCCCCAATCCTCTGCTGTGTGTTTGTCCTGACCCAGAGCTCTCTTTAGACGCTGGTCAACCCCAGACAAAAAGGTCTTTGACATACCCGGCCTATCTCCTGACATGATGCAGCTCATCATTGAGTTTGCATACACAGGCTCTGTTTCTGTGACAGAGGACAATGCACAGGAGCTGCTGCTTGCAGCCGATCAGCTCAATGTAATGGACATTGTGCAAACTGGCTGTGACTTCCTGGGGGAGCAGCTTTGCCCAAAGAACTGCATCGGCATCTTTCAGTTCACCAACATTTGCTCATCCTCCAAACTGCAGCATAAGGCCTACCGCTGTATCATTGATCACTTTGAGGAGGTTGTTTTCTCTGAAGAGTTCCTGCAGCTCTCTGTGCAGGAACTCACTGACATCCTTGAAAGAGACGACCTCAATGTGAAAAAAGAGAGTGTTGTTTATGAGTCCATCCTTCGCTGGATCACCCATGTGCCTGAGAAACGAAAAGGACACATCACTGTACTCTTGTCTAAGGTACTGTACAGTAACTTTCTGTCACTACATTTGGTTTAGATTTACATCTTCAGCATTTGGCTGATGGTGTTATCCTGACTGCAACAATAATCAACATTGTAAGGCCACCTGTGCAATATTATTGGTTGGGGACTTCACACCCAGTGCCCACAGGCTGATGCCCAGAAACATCCTGAACACTAATAAAGAGAAAATACAGGCAGAGGGCATCGGCTCTGCAGATATAGACACTGTCACACACTTTTAGTGGGTCAAGTGATAATTGAGAGGGATTGTTCTTGTAGTCTATAAATATATTTAAAGTAAAATCCTACTTATTCTGCCTACTCAAGACTTTGGGAATGATAAAAGGGTACATTTCAGTCACAGTTGAAAAAATTTATAAAATGGCAACAGAGGTCTTGACAATGGACTCAAGTAGAACTTTTTCTGTGTAGGTCCGGCTGGCTTTGATGAGTATGGACTTCATAAGGATTAACGTTATGTCCAATGAGCTGGTCAATAGCAAAACTGAGTGCCAGCTCATGGTCAAAGAAGCCATTGAGACCATTTGTCGCAACACAACATCCTCTGTGTCCGGGCTCTGCAACCCTCTCTCTCGTCCTCGTCTGCCTAATGCCATCCTGTTGGCCGTTGGAGGCTGGAGTGGCGGTGATCCGACTAACGGCATTGAAGCATACGATATCCGTGCAGACTACTGGATCAATGTGACAAATGATCATGAGCGCCCTCGTGCCTATCACGGTACTGCTTTCCTTAACGGGAATGTCTACTGTGTTGGTGGCTTTGACAGGGTGGAGCATTTTAACAGTGTGCGCAGATTTGACCTGAGCACACACTTCTGGCATGAGGTGGCCTCTATGTACTACCGCCGCTGCTATGTGAGCGTCACTGTGCTGAACGGGTGCATTTATGCCATGGGAGGTTATGATGGGCAAACACGACTTAACACTGCAGAGCGCTACAAGCCCGAGACCAACCAATGGAGTCTTATTGCACCCATGACAGAGCACAGGAGCGATGCCAGCAGCACAACACTCTACAACAAGGTGGGAATATTTCAGAGAGTAACAGAGATTATGCTAGTGACTGGAACATTGCTGATTTGATTTTTACCTGTTTGAAACTGGAGAGAGAACCAAACTGTAAGATAAAAGTTGAGTTTCACAATTAGTTTTTGCCCTTTTGCATTTGTGTTGATGTAAATGGACTATTTGTCCAGAGAGTAGTCTCAGACTCAAGGTCCTCAGCAACCTATATCTGATATTTAAGATGTTGTGTGCGTTGAAGTGTTGATGTTGATGTGTGTGAGAGTGGTTAACCCTACTCTCTACTCCTAACCCTACTATGGTACATTTGTGTGAGGATGGTGTGGAAACATGTCAAACATTTATGGATGAACTATGTATGACATGTATGGCACTGGTTGTCAATTACCTCTAACATATCTTTCATTTCTGTACTGCAATTTCTTATTATTACTCATCAGCCACATCTAATTGGCAATAAGGTAACTTTTAAAAACTAATTTATCGGTCCAATTTATTTTTCAGTTAGAAGATTAGATTCTTTAATAGATGCTGAGTCTCAGCTGCAATTCATTAATTATCTTTCTACAGTGTAGACATCTTTCTGTATTATTTATTACCAGTTGAAGCTAAGGAAGGTGTTAAGTTACTTCTGTTAATGGCCCTCCTGTTCTCCCTAGGTTTACATCTGTGGCGGTTTCAATGGGAACGAGTGCCTGCAAACGGCTGAATGTTACAGCCCAGAGACCAACCAGTGGACAATAATTGGCCCAATGAACTGCCGGCGCAGTGGAATTGGTGTCATTGCATACACAGATCATGTCTATGCAGTAAGTGCATGAAACACTGCTGATGCTCACATAACTAAAGTGTGAAGATATTTGGTCACCTGTTGTTGTTTTTTACTCAGAGAAACTTTGAGGGCAGGTGTTCTTTGTTGCAAGGGTGTTGGTGTTGAGAAACTTGTTCAATCTCCATTTCAACTTTGTTTTACTTTTCTTTCCAAAGGTTGGTGGCTTTGATGGCAACACCCGTCTACGCAGTGCTGAGTCCTACAACCCCCAGACCAACACCTGGCAAGAAGTGTCCTCCATGTTGACCCCCCGCAGCAACTTTGGCATTGAAGTGCTCGAAGATCAGCTCTTTGCTGTCGGGGGCTTCAATGGCTACACCACCTCCTATAACGTTGAGTCCTATGACGCAACCACTGATGAGTGGTCTGAGGCCTGTGACATGGAGATTTTCCGCAGTGCCCTGAGTTGCTGTGTTGTGTACGGACTCCCCAACATGGCCGATTACGCTGTCCCTCGTGACGCCCTGCTGCGTTTACATGCGGATGATGAGACTGTGGAGTCTGTGGAGTCAGGAGAGTCCGTCTGACAGAGCACTGCCCTGTGCCACCATCCATCCTGGCAACATTTTAACATAAAGTAATGGAATAAATTTCCATATGCATCCAACTGCTGTTACTCCAGTGTTTCCTTTAACTTACTGGTTTGTGTGAGCTTGAAAGTTGTATGCTATGTGAGGAGAGTGCTGTGTCTAACCTGCAGACACAGGGGTGGCAACAATAACCCCTTAGTATGATAAAATGTCCCGCACCCTCCCTGCGCCCAATTCTCCCCAATAAAACCAAGGATAGGCGTTTTCACCTCATTTTATTAGTCTTTTGTAGCACCCATCGGGTGTACAGCATTCACAGTGTTATTTCTTATCCTCTTAAAAGGAGCAGTGACCTCCCTAGGAAAGTGCTAAGGTGCCAGTTTGACCTCCTCCCGGACAACCCCGGCTCAAACACTGAGACACATAATAGTGCATCACTGACTGACACAGAGAGAGAAAAATGGGGAACTAAGTGGGGAACTAAAAGAAATATGGAATGTAGAAAAGGAGAATAGAGTGATGCAGAAAGAAAGAGGGAGAATATAAGTTGGTAATGTTACATGACTTTCAGGCTAATGTCAAGGACTGGATGTTCCACAATCTCCTCCAACTAAATTTGGACAAAACTGGGATTATTCAGGGGGAAGAAAAGCTTGAATGACTTCAGTCTGTCCTTCTCTATTTTGCCGCATGCCGCATGTCTCTCTCTCCCTCTCTTAATCGCTCACTTCCTCCCTTTCGCTCTCTACTGTCTCTTTTATGTCTTTCTCTTTAGCTCACAGACAAAGCATTGGTTGCTTGTTTTTTGGGCAGAGTCACCTTGAGTGTGGTGTCTTTTTGTTTTTTTGGGACAGTATAGTATAAATGTGTACATACTGGACATGCCTTGATATGTATTTGTTGTTATATCAGCGGAGGGGAAAAACCATTTCCCTCTTCAGTCACTTAAAGCATGACTGGACTCTTTATTTGAGGTGTGTGTGTGTGTGTGTGTGTTTGTGGGGGTGTTCGTCAGAAAGTGTAACATTTCTCAGTTTATCTTTGAAAGTAATGGCTTTTTGACTTTCACACTTTGTCATAGAAACTTTTTTTTTCAATATCAATTTACTTTTTTGGTGTAACATTTGTACATTTGTACAAGTGTTACTTGGCTATGAGTAGGGAGATTACCAGAGCAACTTTTAGATAAAACTGTTTTTTGAATATGATGGTGCAAAAATGTAATCTTTGTGACGCATTGCAGTCTACAGTAGACCTACATGTCTGAAAGGGGCTCATGTGTGCATGTGTGTCCTGAGAAGATGAAAGGTCTTATACAAATGCAGGCTGAGACTCCCAACTGTTACACCGCCCACACACATTGGGGAGGAGCCCTGACATGCACAAAGCACTGAGGTTTTAAAAAAATTATTAGCTAAAGTTGCTTGGCTGATGGTCGATGTTCTAAAAGCCCTGTGCAATACAACTTTAATAGCACTGGCAACAGGGTACACACACACACACACACACAGACACACACACACACACACACACACACACACACTCTGATTTCTCTGTCTCCTCCACGTTCTGTCTCTGCTTTTCCTTTGTCTATTTATCTGCTCCATAGCCGAGGGCTAATACTAAAATACGGCTTCTCACTCATAAAAGCAGTGAAAAACACACAACCTGTTATTTTTCTGTGTGAGCAACTGTCAGCAAACTGACAAACGACACAGGATTAGTGCTTCACCGACACAGTTGGATCATGACATCAACAGTGTGTGGATTGATGTTTGTGTATTTGAGTAGATGTATATATATTTCATTGTGTGTGTGTATCCTATGTATTTTGTAATTTGTATATCAAGCTGAACATACTGTATTATGATGTGTGCCATGTATGTGTGTGAGGTAGTGAGAGAGAGAGAGAGAGTGTGTCTGTGTGTCTGTGTGTGTGTGTGTGTGTGTGTGTGTGTGTGTGTGTGTGTGTGTGTGTGTGTGTGTGTGCGTGTGTGTGCAGCGCCTCAGGGCTTTGTTTTGTACTGGTGCAATAAAAGACACATTAGAGAAAGAGAGCGATTACAGAAAAAAACATTATCACCCATAAATGGTGGGTTTTTTTTCTCACAGAAAAAAAAAGTATGTGTGGGTGTGAGAGCCAACATGATGCATCTGCCTGGAAATCCTGAAAATACAATTTACAGAAACATACATTTTAAAGGATTTTGACATACAGTTTGTTGTAAGATATGAAGCAAAACCAAACATTTTCGAATGTGCCGGTCAATGTTCTGCGACAGCTGTGACACACTGTCACATCGGACAAAGAAAAAAAAAAAACATCAGAGGAAGTCTGTAAAGACTGATGAGGATGGTGACTTAAAGATAAGGAAGGGGCAAGGGAGAAAACAAGGATTTGTGGTGTGTGTATCAAGGTAGAGGGTGGAATCAATTTCATGCTTAACACCTGTTTCACCCTTACAGTTTGTGTGTGTGTGCATGTGAGTTTTTAAGAGAGGATAGACAGACAATACTCTGCCAATTGGAAAGGATTCAATTCTTAACCATCGTCTACCTTCCTCTCTTTCTCTCTCTCTTTCTTACACACACTAACACACACTAACACAACAAGATAGCTCTTACACTGTCTCTTGACCTCTGCATGACCTTTGTCGGTTTCCTCTTACCTGTTTGTCAGTCATATGACATCACACTGCTCTGCTTTAGCTCCCAGTTAACATCCTGCTCACCATCCAAATGTTGTACTCGAGAATTTTTTCCCTCCCAAGTGCACTGTGAAATATTACAGTCCAAGCTGATGATTATTGAGGAGTTTGCCAATAAAGTCAGACTGAGGATGAACATCACAGACCAAGAACAGTGAAGAAGAATTCTGGTTTTCATTACAATTTCAGTTTTTTTTTTTTT
>NC_045746.1:13771144-13776505 GCF_008692095.1 Etheostoma spectabile
TTTATGTTTCTGAACATCATGTCACTTTACAACATTTAAAAGAAGTCAGACAGGGCAACAACAAAAAAACGGAGCAGTCACTCATTCAGACATATTTAAATAAACCTACAGGTTATAAAATGGTCAGATGGTTGAAACCATCATTGTGTTAAAATGGATGTGTTAGGAAAACGGGATACTGGCTACCCAGTCATTACAGTAAAAATAGCTGTTTTCCTGTTTGTTGTCCAGCCCACTGCTTACCCTTACCCTTAGGGCCCTATTTTAACAATCTAAGTGCACGGCGTGGAGCGCCTGGCACAGGTGTATTTGGGCGTGTCCAAATCCACTTTTACTAGTTTGACGGTCCATGTGCCGGCGGCATGGTTCAAAAGGGTTGTATTTAGTGTCTTCATTAATTCATAGGTGTGTTTTGGGTGTAACATGCAATAAACCAATCAGTGTGTCATCTCCCATTTCCTTTAAAAGCCAGGTTTGTTTGTACCTTGGTGCATTGCTATTATGAAAGCAGATTTGCACCGTCCTATTTCTATTTTTAATCTTTTGCACGTGTGTGTATGACAAGCATAGCGTGTGTGCTGTGCACGAGCCTAGGCGCATTTTACTAATGTGCTGTCAGAAAACCATAAAATGTTGTGCTATTGACCTGGTTTTTCTTGGTCAATGGTGTGATCACTTTCTGCTGCCGCAAGACAGCAACACGCCAAGAATTCAGCTGAACACACCTCCCTGTAAGATTTAGGAGAGAAGACTGCTTTGAATCATCGAACTGGAGAAAGATCGAAGCCTTATCACTTTTAATGGTGTTTACTGAGATATTTAATTTAATTAAAAAAAGGATGGGCACAGGTGCATTTGCTCGGATGGGAAATTAACAACTGCGTCGGTCATTGTGCCGTGCTGCGCTGGGTGCAAGTCTGAAACGCTCCAACCATGTCTGATTGTCATGTCTGATTGTCTTTTGAGAAAAATATGGCGCACCTTTGCAAAGTTTTGCAAAAAGTTCTCAACTTATGGGGGGAGGGACTCAGATGGGGGGTGGCATATATATATATATATATATATATATAGAGCTTGCATGTGACATGGGAAGGTGAGTCAAATCTAAATGGCGGGTTAAATCCCACGTCTTCTGAGCCCACAAAAAACTAACTGGGTTGTCTTTTTTCACAGTTTGAGAATTGGTAGGCACAGACACTGTATGTACACAGTCATGGAAAAAAAAAAGTTTTTATGACATGTCTCCTTTAAGTCTTATACATAATAAACCTCCATGATTCAAAAATTGTTGATAAAAAGATTATCTATTGCATGTCTGTTTAAAATTAAGAATCCCCCTTTGTAGCTCTTCCTGAACTTTGTCACTTTTCCCCCATTTTTCTCATTCAAAGGGTGTCAAGTTATACACAAACTTTATTATGTAATATGTCTGTGTTGTGCTGCTGACACTGTTAGCTGAGCTTTTCATCCCACGCTGTACTGAAAACAAATCCCAATAACTCTTGTCATGTGGCCATTGAAGTGGATTGAACTGAACTGTAAAGCTCCGTAAGACTGTGATTATGGGCTATATAAACAAAACCAACTTCACTTTAACTTGACTTACCTTGCTCGTGGACTTTGTCATAGCAATGTCGCCATGTTCCCAGATCTTAGCAATCATAACTGACAGAAATGACGTCCCAATCTACAAAAAATAGACCCAAATTAAAATAACAATGTAATTATTTCATAATACATTAATTTAATGCAGCTTTGGAGAAAAATGATATTATAATGCTGCACTCATTGTGGTGTTAGTATTAGATGCACACTCTGTGCCTGATAGGAAAGGTGGCTGCAGGATTTCCTCATCCTCCAAGCATCAGCAGACTTGCACCCAGGGAAAGACTCCCTTATTCAGGCCGTCTGTGCAACAGCCTCCTCTGACAACCCGTGAGGTCAAACCACTGTCACTCACAGTGATAGAGAGAGAAAGAGAGAGAGAGAGAGAGAGAGAGAGAGAGAGAGAGAGAGAGAGAGAGAGCAAAGTGAATATACAGGGGAGAGATAAATAGAGAAAGAGAGTGAAAAGAAAGGGCACATACAGAAGGGAAGTGGTAGGAGAAGAGATGAGAATCCAAATGAATCTTCTTTACCCAACGGACAGACTGTCAAGTTCTGTGTGTGTGTTTGTGTGTGTGCGTGTGTGTGTGTGTGTGTGTGTGTCTGTCTCTTACCTACTAATTGAAATGCGATGAAGTGTGAAACACCCCTTTAAAAGACCTATCACCGCTTCTAAAGCTAAAGGTGTGTTGGGGGGGGTTACACGTGCATGTGTGTGTGTGCAATGCAGATCAACTCCTTTTGAGCATAGATACAATAAAGTGGTGTGTGTGTGTGTGTGTGTGTGTGTGTGTGTGTATGTGTGTGTGTGAGAGAGAGAGTTAAATGCAGATATGTGAATGTCATGCTCAAGTAGGGATATACCTGTTTGCATGCAACAGGTAAGTAGCAATTAAATTCATTCATGAAACAAGTGTGTGTTTGTGTGAGTGAAACAAAATATGTATTACAGGTGCACATAACAATAAACCGTGAAAGCTTGGTACTCTTGTGGATGTGTGTGGGTGGCATGTGTGTGTGGTAGGTGTGTAGATGTGTGTGTGTGTGTGTGTGTGTGTGTGTGTGTGTGTGTGTGTGTGTATAATTTCATTTTGCTGTCTCAGCTTCTTGTTAAGAAGCCATTTAGAGCTCAGGTTCAGTTTCGTCAGGGCCTCCTGACACTTTTTTCCTTCTCACTGCCTCTCTGACTACCAGCATCTTTTCTCCATCTCTGTCTCATTATCTCTGTCTCTTCCTCTTTCTGTCTTCTCTCCAGTCACCCTCTATTCTCTCTTTCTCTCCTCTCTGTATTTGGTTACTGTAATACACATTCTTTTACCATGCTTTATTGGAAATGTGCTTTTCTGGCTTTGTGTGTATGCATGCACCATTTACCTATTCTGTGGCAGTAAATTCCTTTCTGATTCGGATGGATAAAATGTTTAAGTTGGAAAATGGACAAAAAACTGATTTCATGTGTTTCTGGCTGACACATGCAGGAAAAATAAATAAAGCAGAAATAGCACCAGTCATTGCAGGGTTTCCTATGCAGCCTGTATGTTAAGTTTTCACTTAACAATGGGAATATTTTAGTTAATTATGAACACACTTTTGGAATTATTAATTAATAATAATTAATGAATTATGGGTTAGGGTTAGGGTTATAGTAGAGACACCAGTGTGATTGGTGCAGCGCGGCTACAAGGGTATAGTTAAAGAGCAGCATTACTCGATGACAGAGTAACTCGCTGAGCAAATTTAAATTTTGCTCCAGCGAGAACAGTAAACGTGGGTTTGGGGTAAATGTTACAGCATTGCTTAAAATGTATTTTCATCTGTATGTTTGTGAGTATGATGAGTTTATGTCCATGCTTGCCTACCTACAGACTTTGTGCTGCAGGTGTTCGCATATAGATAGTCATGTGAGTGAGTGTGTGCGTATGAGAAGCACTCCATATGTTCCCTATCAGATTGGTGAACCGTGATATTATACTCTAAGCTTATATACATATTCATCCACACACTGGAAGTCACTTGCCCTCTAAGGCCCTATTAAAACTACACTGTGATATTTTCAGGCAAAAACATCCATGCTTTTAAAGAAAAATATGCAAATTGATTTTTTTTCACAGAGGTACATGTCCTAAAATTGGAAGGTGTCACCGCAGTTGTGCCTGCACAAATTACAACCAGCTCAAGAGGTTTACCGTAGATCTTAAATTGTGTGAACACAAACCTATAGTCACATCATTTGTCAGTCAAAACAGTTGCAACAAATCAAAGTTTCAAGAAGCATGCATATTGGTTTGAATAGAGCTGTGACACATGAAACTAATATGAAAATAGGCAGAACTTGTTTGTACCCAACATAAAAATATCCTGAGGTAAAGTTTCTGATAAGTCTGCTTCAACAAAATACTAAATTTGCAATTGCCTTCTAAAATGACACAAAAAACATTGGATCTGACGCCCTTATCTGCAAGACGCCCACAGGGCTGTCCAAAACCGTAACAAATCACTGTTTCAAAAATGAAACCATTTTTTTGATCTGATACCACAGTGTCTAAAGTTTGGTTTGGTTTAGGCACAAAATAAACCAAAATTGACTGTTGGTAGGTAACAGGAAGCAGAGAGCGTGCTCCTGTTTTGTTGATCCCTCTATCCACCCCTTATCTCTTCCTTCTGTGGACTTTGTGGCTCTATAATAAAGTCACCCAACCTCCTTCTTTGCTCCTGATGGACAAGGGTCATTCTGATGTTTTTCTTAAGAGTACAGTTCCAAGGTTTCTGGAGGCAAGCTGTTCAGATTATTTGCTATGGCAAGTCCAAAATAAATAGATATTATAATACATATACTGTACACGTCTTATTAGTAGACTTATGGTGCTCACTGTATGGGTTTGAGTTTCACAGCCCTTTATGAATGATTTAAGGTAAAAGCTACTTAGGGGATAGTGTATGAACCATTAATACCCTTCACCTGCTGAAGGCTAGAAGGTCAGACATCAAGGGAAACAAAAATTAGCATATTTAAATGTTCTTGAGCAATACATAAAATATTCTCTACGTGTGGTTTTTCTTTCTGGTCTTTTTCTTTCTTTGGTCTGTCTTATGCACACAGACAAAGTCATTTTTATTTGGAAATATCATTTTTGGTTTGGTTATTAAGTTTCTGATTAAGTGACTAAGTTATTGTGTCACAGCACCCATTCTTCCATTTCAAAATGTTGGGAAATCAACTCAATTGAGAACTTCATTTTAATATGGTATTCTAATGATTTAATGAGAGATGCAAGAATCAATAGAGTAACACTTTACAGAAAGCATTTATGACTATGTATGTAAGCATCTTCTTTATAATAGCCATACCGTCCTTCAGACTTGGTGAGCTTACAAAAGAGTCCTTCAATGCACCAAGCCTTATGGTAATGATTAATTATTAGCATGTTAATAAATAATCATGCTAAGAAAACCATGGGCACACTGTGAACATTTTAGGTAACTGTAATAATACCACAATGTTTTTAAAATAAAATATATTTAGTTTTTGGCCCCTGTTCTTGTATTACTCAGTAAATGGTTAATAGGTGTTTTGTAAAATATTCTTCAAGATGATTTACCTTCAGCATAAAAAAGTACAACTGATTATTGTTCACAAGGCCCTTCCTCTCTCTCTCGCTCTCTCTCTCTCTCTCTCTCCCTTGTTTTACCCTGTGGCAACTGTACACAGGTCAAAATCTGCAAGTGACTGTGTGTGTGTGTGTGTGTGTCTGTGTG
>NC_045746.1:13776515-13806616 GCF_008692095.1 Etheostoma spectabile
TCTGTGTGTGTGTGTGTGTGTGTCTGTGCGTGTGCATGTGCATGTGTTTGTGTGTGTGTTTGATTAAAATGTTAGATTTTAATTGCTAATGTCGTGTCTAATATATGAACAGTGAAGCTGATGTCAGGGCATTGTCCTTAACCCCTTGCGACATAATGTGTGTATGTGCATAATGTGTATGTGTTTGTATGTGTATTAAATAAAACCATTTTTAACATGCAGTTCAATATTTAGCAAAAATCCATTAAGGTTATAAATATGGATTTGGATACAATATATTAAACTAAATGTATGCTATTTTAACAATGTAATAATGGTAATGAGATAATTTTCTGGAATACATTGTTATAAAAAACCTTTAAAACCCTGTATGTTATTAACACAAACTCTACAGCAACAGAGAAAGCTATTACAATAAGCACCATAGGCAAAAACAATACAAAAGGCCTGCATTGTGTAGCATGTGGGCTTAAAATAGCAAAGCATAGAAAGTATACACTGAATGTGTACTGTATGAAGCACATAAGGTGCAAAACATCATGAGTTGCTGCCACCACAAATTGATTAAAGAGAACTTTCAATTAAATTAAGCGCATGCATATTTTCTTGAAGTGCAAGTGTGGTTTCAATCAATTGGATTGGAAAAAGAAAAGGAGAACTGTAAGACACGAAACACCTGTTTTTTGGCCATACATGCTGTTGCTGCATATTTACAAGAGTCTCTACATAGTTGCTTGTTAATAGGTGTGAGAATATGTGTGCCTTTGCGTGCGGTGTGTGTGTGTGTGTGTGTATGAAAAGAAACCTTTGTATCAGTATAAACTGATGATTTAAAACTCCTTTTAAACCACAAGTTGGTATTTCAGTTTATGGTATCATTAACAAGTCTACGGCCATGCTAGCTTCTCTGAGGTAGTTGGCTTCATCATACAACAAGACCACATCAGCTTTAACTCCAAAGTAAATTTAGCATCACTAATCACTCTGCTCTCAACATAGTTTAGTTAAATATGGTCTCTATAACACAGTAACATAGATCACTATTGGCCTCATGGAGGATCCCATTGAACGGGATTGGCCACCATCTGCCAATACCTTACCTCTAAAGACAAATGACCTTCTATTAAAAGGTGATTGATTTTCTCCTATTGCTACTAAAAATATAGATTTTCTTATATTGCCTTTGGTTCACTAATGATACTAGTTCTAATATTCACTGGACCTGAAAAAGGGCTTTCCAGCTATAATAGCTACAGTCAATTTATGTGTGTGTGTGTGTGTGTGTGTGTGTGTGTGTGTGTGTGTGTGTGTGTGTGTGTGTGTGTGTGTGTGTGTGTGTGTGTGTGTGTGTGTGTGTGTGTGTTTTGTACAAACTTCTATAAAATCCATACTAGCATTATTTCACTTTGTTTTATTCTACATTATATTACAGCAGTCTGAACCGGTATGGATCTACTGTAAAAGATGGAGCATCACAGTTGAGTTTAATTTAATAGGAAATACATTTAAAAAAATTTGAAATGTTGCAAACACAGAGTTTTACCTACACAACCACTATTTGTTAACAACTGCAGTTGAAGAGTGCACTACTGCTACATCTTCTGACCTCATATATTTATCCTTAAAACACAACTATATAACAAGACACATTAGGAAATGCATTTAATATTACCCACATGGTGAAGACATTTCATCCAACTCACTGTTGCAGTATGTGTCCACTGTGTTAGTGGCCTTGTTAACATGTTAGGTGTTAACCAACTGAATTAAAGCAGTGCAGAATGTAAACAAAGGGAACGATTGCTAACTACAGTAAGTCCCTGGTTACCTTATGTTGGCATGGCATCTTTTTCTTTGCCTAATCAGATTGTTCAGCTAAAACATTAGTCATTAAAGAGATGTTTTGTTGACTTAAATCCAGCGCTGTGTCATGGCAGGGCTAGTCTTGCATTGCCAGACCTTCTTCCACAACACTGTGGATGAAGGTCTGTCTAGTCCACACAGAATTCTGGGATGGGAGAAAAATGGGCTCTGGTTTATTTGCATTTCTTTAAACCAATCACAAGTGTCTTGGGTGGCGCTGTGCGCCAAACAGTGCCTCTGCTAAATAGCCTTGGGAAGGAACTTGTTTTTGGTGGAACATGTTCTCGTTCAAAAGACGTTTTAGTTCAAGAGAAAACTCGGATTTGACAGATGGTCTGGCGAGCTGTATCGATTTACCTTGCAGAGATTTGAGGAACAGTTAACCGTAGGCCTCACAACACAAAGAAAGCGGAAGGTGAGAGACATCCGGTGGATCTTTCGGTGGCACCAGAACAATCCAATAAATAAATTGTTGTCGATATAAACTATGGCAGGGCCAACACACTCTCACTCCACCGCATCAAAAGGGCCGCTTGGTCAGGTGCCTTTGGCATTTGTAACTGATACAGAAAGTCTCATTTGGTGTCTAGCCTTTTGGTGTAATTTTTAGACGCTCTTGGTCTGAACGCTGTTTGACAGTCTGGGTCGGGATGTTCATTAAACTGACTTACAGCGAACAACAGCGAAGAACGGGACAGTTAGGTTTAGGAAAAGATCATTGGTGTGGTTACAAAATGTACATTTCAGTGGGACAAGAACAGGACACAAACCCCGGTCTCCTGGGTGAAAGTCCTCTGTTGTTGGACTCATCCACCACCCAACCGACCTGCTTATGTGGATTATCGGTCTTTTATACTTCTTAATGACGCTCTTCATACTATGTAATCTTACAGCGCTGCGGCCGAGCTACTGCTAAGACTGGTGCGTTCCATACAGATGCTAAAGGGTGATTACTGTGTTGGTATACATGATGCTGTAAACCGTACACAGTGCATCTAAACACACACTTCCCAAACAAAGATGACACAGAGCTAAATTAAGATCTGCAGAATATCCCTTTAACAAATACAAATAGGTAGGTGGATGCTTGTTACCACTAAAAAATGCATGAATATTAATGGGGATTGCTTTTGAAGGGTTCATTGAAAAAACAGCCTCTCAACACATGACATTTTTAAACTAGTTTTTATTTAGGAAGTGAAACAAAATGCCCAGTGTTGTCTTTGTGCTTTACATTGTTTCAAACGGCCACAAGAGGTCCCAAAACACCTCAAAGGAAGAACTTAAAACAAAGCAGGAAGCTCCAGAAAAATTCATCATCACCATCATCATCATCATCATCATCATCATCATCATCATCATCGTTGTCACTGTCACTCTATACTATACAGATCTGTAGAAATAATCGGACTCCAAAGTCACATCCGTGCTTATTTACAAAGCCTCTTTCCGGAAAATAGTCGAGTTTTTCTCTTAAAAAAGGTGTGGTGAAGATGCTCTCAAGCGAATATGTTGAAAAATGACACATGAGATAAAGGTGTCCTTTAGTACCTTGTGTCATTTTATAGCATGTTTCCATGTGTTATTTAAGGACAACTCTAACCTGTGTTATTTCAGCAACTTTGCTGTTGTTTTTACCTTTGATTTATTATAGTAGAAAAAGGAGAAAGAGGTTATTTCTACATACAAGGCATTGTCTACCTGAATCTAAACTCTTGAATTGTGCTACTATCTTTGAACAAAAAAAGTTGTAAGATATAATTTGTAGCAGGAAGTGCTTTTAAATAAGAATAGGTAAACTAGCTTGTGGCTATAGTAGGCTACAGTAGTTCATAGTAGAATCTAAGTGTTTGTTGATGCAGTCTGGTGCTGAAATATTGACCAAATGTCTTCTCTTCTTTTTCAACAACCCTTATAATTGCATTGGGGGTCACCACAGTAACCTCACAACCGCCAGAGATGATGGAAATAAAAAACACCCAAAATTGTTTTGATGAGTGTTGTTTGCTCCAGAGTCCTCACATGGAGTTTGTGAATCCACATCTTGTGTAGAGCCAGAACTGTTTTTTGATGGGATTAAAAGTGAGAAGAGAGCACATGACCCAATCTTAGGAGGAAATTTCTTTTCTTTTTCTTTATTACTGGTTAAAACCTCACAGGGGAAAGACAGGGACCTGCTCAATGACTGCTGAGGGTCCAAGAGCTCCACATTTAGCACCCGCTGTTGCAAAAATCTCAATTGTTCTTGTTCTTGGTTTTGTTTATTCATCCATGTTTCAGCACCAGAGGCCTATGGTAGTATCTTCTACTTTCTACAATATTTTAGAATAATAATACGAGGCAGGCAGTGCATAAACCATGTACAAAAAGACCCGTCCCGACCCAACCCAGAGCCCTCCACCTAAAGGAGTTGTGCCATCTGTGTGAATCCTTGGAAGCACCAACAACTTCTCATGCTTAGCTTTTTAAAAAGCTAATGAATAGGAGGCAATTGTTTTAAATAATATTATATACTACATTAGCAGAGATTGGAAAACGGACTCTCTCTCTCGATACTAATTTGAACTGTTCAAACACTTTACAATCACAGAAGTCACTGGAGAAAGCCTCAAAGAATCACAACAGTGTCACAATCTCTCCAAATACAGAGCTCTTAACCCAACCCTCCTTAACACTAACTTGGCTTGCTAACTCCCTGAAATTTCATTTCTCATAACTACATAGAATAGTGGTACTTGAAAAAATCAAGATGTTACAAGCAGTTATGACTCACCTCTCTTCAAAAATATCATGCATTATTGCTCTATTGGATATGAATGAAATATTGCCCAAGACAGAAATTTGCTTACTTTGCCTATTATCTAAGAGGTTTGGCAAAATATCCCAAAGATTCATAAAATTGACATAGATTCCATTATTAAGCTATTGTCATTTTTTGCATGCATTATTTTTTATAATTAAAGTGGCGGACAAAAGTAAAAAGGTATTCAGTAATCAAAAAGTGTCAAATGCTTTGGCATATTTGTAACAAAGGCAATAAAGTAAAGTGCAAAATAAATACATCTAAAAAAACATGAGAATACATAAAAAATAAATAAATTAGGCAATAAATAGACATTAAAAAAAACCTTCAAAGCTGAATACTGTGTCCCACTGGCAACAAAAACACTTTTTTACAACACTTAAAAAAGGTTTGACCTTTTGAGGAAAAACTGAACATTTTTAATGTCCGTATCCTCCTCTGACATTGACAAGTAGAAATAATAGCGCCAGATTTAGGGTGGAGGAAAACACTGTTTGTTAAAGAATACTCTGGACTCTTGGCTCAGTGGGAGTTTTCAGCCATGGAAGTCCAGTTTTTCTCATTAATTCCCTTTTACGTCCCCCTGTTTATTGTCAAATAAAGCACTAATGCCAAAAATAAGTAAAAAAGAAAATAAAACAGCATGTATGTCTGTGTCCGTTTAAGACATTGGTTTAAAGAAAATTCACAAAAAACCTACCATGTAATGGAAGGTTTGTACTTTATATTTCCATCACAGTTCAGTGTGGATGTGTCTTTAGCCAGCACAGTATACAAGATGCAAAGCATGTCACTAGTGTAAAGGAAAAAAAACTTTACATGTACTTTGCTTACTTGCAGAGAACAAATGCAGTGTGCTTTCTTTGTTTTGACGCTTTATCTCCATATAAAGTCAGTCCAAGGTCAGTTTCACCAGGATACCAGATGTATCCTTAGATAATGAATATTTGTTTTAAAAAAAACATTAAATATAAAAGTTAATTGAATCTCTTTGCAAGAAAATGTGATTCATGCTTTAAACTCCTGTGATATTCCTGTCACAGAAAGAAAGAAGTGAGGGAGGAATTGTGCTTTAGGTTGAAAAAGAAGTGGGACGAGGATGGCTATGGACATAAATAGATCTAAGTTTCTTCAAAAACGATGAGCTAGATGTGGTGTGCTTTATTTATCTTCTTAGATACTCGAAACAGCCACGGAAGGAGATGTATCTTATCGAAGCAGGTGGCAATCTAAATCAAGCATCGAAAAATGTTTGCTCCAAATGTCCTCAATCTATTTTTGTAATTTGCCTCATGATCCTTACAGAGAAAACACTCCTCCCTTACAGTGCTTGGGCATACTGGTCTTCTTGTTGGGGAAAGCAGGAAAAGTAGGGGGTGAGGCAAGTCAAAATCTGATTAAAATAAACAAAAAAAACTTTCTAAATCCATCATTCCCCCAGTGAGCTTAGAGGGGAGAACGCCCCCTTGAAGCACGCCGACTCGTAGTGCTTGTTCAGGTAACTCTTGAGTGCAAACGTCTTGTCACATCGTTTACACTTGTAGTGCTTGAAAGCTGAGTGCGTCTGCATGTGAGCACGCAGGTTCGACCGATCTGCAAACGCTTTGCCACAGTGCGCGCACCCGAACGGCTTCTCACCCGTGTGCGACCGCATGTGGCCCTGCAGTAGCCATGGCCGGCTGAATGCTTTGCCGCAGACGTCGCACTTATGCTTGAGGTCGTGGGTCAGCAGGTGCATAGCCATCGCAGGCATGGAAACGTAGACTTTTCCACATGTGGGGCACTTCTTGGCCATCTTGCTGTCTATGCTCCGGTGTGTCTGCTTGTGCCGGCTCAGATTGGAGGATGTGGCGTAGGTTTTGCCGCACTCGCTGCAGGTGTGCCTCTGAATGGTTCCTTTGGGGTTATCTGTGGATTTCCTCCGTGATCGTCCATCCATGATGAAAAACGCATCCACTGTGTATCCCTCGCTCACGGCTGCATCTCCGTTGATGTATCCACCAGCTGATGACGAAACTTCAGACCGCGGGCTGTCCGGCTGGTCCGAATCGCCGTGGATATCACCATGGATGCCAGAATAGGTGTCGTCGATGCGGCTATAGATGATTGATGGATGGTCAAGGGACGGTACTTTAGAGATGACCGATGAGTCACTTCCCACCACATCATCATAAGGAGATGGACTCAGATAATCGCTGACATAGCCTAAAGAGAGAGAGGAAGAGGTTAATCCTTTGACCATGACAAATATTGAAAAAAACAAAAACTGACTGGTTTGTAAATCTTTAAAAAGAAGCTAAATAAGCTCTACAAAAGTCATAAAAAAAAACAGAAAGGGAAAATGTTGCCTCTGTACAACAACTTTAAATCCTTTAATTACATCAAACATTCAAGTTTTTCCATGTTTTTGAGTATTAGGTTCCTTCAGGGCCAGCGCTGGCCATGCAAACACATGTCAGTAGAACTATCAGCCAAACAGTTGCAGTGAGTTATACGGAAAAAAAGGTTTAAAAATCTTTACAGGGAAGCTACATAAGTGCTAAAAAATTGTGCATGAGTTACTTTCATCCTCAAAACCCCAAGAGTTTGGATGTATCCACTACTATCAATACAATTAAAAAGACTTCATATAATTGTAAAAACACAGGCCACAAATCAAACTCATTCACCGAAGTTCATTCATTATTCAGAGATGCGACTTCACATGTTGTCTCCTGATAACATTAGTGATTACAGCCTGCTGTCTCTGGTTTCTAAATATCAATAGGCCCCCCAGTATTACATTAACAACGTACATTATGCTGCTAAGATGAACTTTTGTTTTCCCATCAACACTTCATCCAAAGAAAAAGTGGATACAAGAGATTCAAGTCCTCATCCACACACTAAGGGGTTTTGTCTTAAACACAAGTTGAGGTATTTACAGTGGTAGTAAAGTGCTTTTATGTCTTTGTCAGCAAGGAGAAGACACTTTCCTCTCCGTGGGAAATATTTTTTTTAATTTTTTATAAAAGGGTTCGGTGAGCATACTGTCTCTTCAACAACTACGCCTTGCCTGACAGGTCTACAGCTGCACACAGTCACACGTCTGAGCTGTCAAAACGTCAACTGTTGTACACAGAGCATCTCTATTTCAGCAGCTTGGAGTCTAGTGCTTTGCTCAAGGGCACAATGACATGGATAACTGGGATTTGGCCATAACCTTTCAGTCTCCTTGAGCTAAACCATATTTCATTCCTTAGCAACCTGCATATTTTTGCACAGCTCCCGACAAATCTGATCAATTACTTGTTGCCGTTTTATGATGTCAGCTGCTTCATTATTTCTGTTAATATTATTAGTATTGGTTTCTACACTCAACAGGCTGAACTCCAACAGACACAAGGAGAGTCTGGTAGCTAATACCCCCACAGCCATGACTCCTGTGGATCTATGTGGATCAATAGCTCTCCATTTCAATTAGCACTCTGTGAGCATTTAGACACAGGCAGCAGAGGAGATACTATTGCTGGTAATATAATTTCATGATGCAGTTCTGAGAAAAGCTCAGAAGTCGGTCGATAATATGATGAGAACAAGAGACACCGATAGATAGACAGGTAGAGAGGAAAGAGAATCATAGTGAGATGAGAGATAGTAAAGAAACAAAGAAATGGGTCAGGGAAAAGAGTTGTGGCACAGTGAGAGTGTGAGAGTGGTGTTATGACCAAAAAGGTGGTTAGGTGGTTTGGCAATACTGTTTAAAGCGCTCAAGCCAATATAACGTATTAAATCAAATGAAGACAGAGCAATAGAGGACAGACAATAGAGGGGGAGGAGGCAAGACAGAGGGAGTCGGAAAGAGGTGGAGAGAGAGAGAGAGAAAAAATCATGTATCATGAATATTCAATCAATGCACTCTAGAACAAACTACTGTGTGTGTGCGTGCATGCGTGCATGCATTTTGTTTGATAGAGCATGAGTTCATTTTAACCCTTGAGATGATGCAGAACTTCATAATTACTCAAATTAGCAGTTTCCCAGTAGAACAGACTTGTACTGGTGGACACTGAACAGCTCCACTGGAAGGGTCACTGCATTCAAAATGTTACTGGAGTACAAAAGTATCATCAATCTAATATACTTACAGTATCAAAGGTAAAATACTCACTCTTTTCAGAGTGTTATATTATTAATAATACATTGTATCATTGGATATTATTACCTAATGTCATTTGTCAACGTGTAGCCAATTTTAGCTGCTTTATACACAACTGGTTAGCTCGATAGTAATGCCCTGCATTTTGTTTCATAAGATATTTGTGTTTTACATGTGCATTCATAATATTAAAAGTAATTTCTAAGTAAAGCTATCAAGTAAATGTAGTGGAGAAACAGCACAAGATTTCTCTCTGAAATCTAGTAAAGAAGTAGAACAGTCAAGTTGAAAAAAAAATACTCCAGTATGTAAAACTACTTCAAAATTGTGTTACAATTTAGTGAATATACTTAGTTACATCCCACCACCAGCTAAAACTGCTGGCAACTAGAAAAATGAACAAGAAAGTGCAAAAAGTGCAAGTAAAACACCTATGTTTTACCTCCTCTAACCACTCACTGTAGTTTAGGCTGAGTTATAAGGATGCTAAATTCTTAAACTAAAAAACTTTGAGTAGATGGTGATGCTGTAGTAAAGGAAAGGGTCATTGAATTCTCATAGCCACTACAAGCTATTGCTTATTAAATCTATATCTGCCCAATATTAGTCACAACATTATCCTCAAGACCAGTGTGTTGGATGGGTGGAAGGAAGGACAGACCCCGTAAAAACATGGAGTTTGACCCCAGGTAAAAAAAAATCCTTGTACAGTAAGAAATAATAAGTTATCCAATGTTATTCCCCTGAAGTATTCAGTGTGTAGATAATGTTACCCCTGAACGTCTCATTGTCCATGTACCGTTGCTGTTTGTTTGTCTTTGTCTCTGGCCAACTGTCTCGATCCCTGTCTCGCTGTGTCAACTCTGTATTCATTTCAAAGCACTTAGCAGCATTAGCGCTTATAACTGTTCTTAATGCTTATTAAAGATTAAAGTGCTCTGCCAAACTGAAGCATCCCGCTTTATATGTCTTTGAAATGCAGAGAATTAGAAAGAGAAAAAAAAGATGGAGAGAGGTAATGAGACTGAAAGAGAGAGGGAGAGAGAAAGAGAGAGAGAAAGAGAGAGAGAGAGTGAGAGAGAGAGAGAGAGAGAGAGAGAGAGAGAGAGAGAAAGAGAGAGAAAAGCTGCAAGCTACAATTTAATTTTTGATCCAAACCAGCAGTAACTGACGCACGCGTGGACACTTGTGGGTCACTGACTGCCGTGTGTGTGTGTGTGTGTGTGTGTGTGTGTGTGTGTGTGTGTGTGTGTGTGTGTGTGTGTGTGTGTGATGCTGTGCACTCAGCTGTGCAAGCTGCCTGAGAAATGTGCAGAGTTGACAGAAACATAGCAGTGCGCGTACATTGATGTGCATGTGTATATGTGTGTGTTCGTGTTCCTGTGCATTGTGTGCACGCAACAAGCTGCAGTTGCTTCAGTCAAACTCTTGTTATATTTATGACAATGGTCGTCAGTCTTTACATGCTTGTCGCCCTGCTGCTGCTGCTGCATCATTCTCTGTTCACTCTGTCACCCGAGCACCTGGGATCTCTTCATCTCACATTTGACCTTGATACAATGTTAAACCACCAGGATGCACCAACAGTGTTGCACACTTCTCCCTGTGCTGTGTGGCAGCCACAATTTTTCCTCTAGTTCTTTAAAGCTGCAGTCATTAATCTTTTGCCACTAGGGGGCAGAAACAAGCAGAAAGACACAGCTCTGGCCATCTATTGCCCTTTAAAAGTGATATGGACAACGTGTTACCTAACAATTATATACATTATTTACACATTTAGCAGACACATGGCAATGTAATTGTCCCACCGGAGTCATGTTTTTAGCTACCAAATTTACATCGTTAAATATTCACTCTTGGGCGCCTGGGTAGCTCACCTGGTAGAGCGTGCCCCCATATTTAGATGTTCACTCTCCTTTGTGCTCTGATTTGGTCTCCATTAGTAGCACAATCGCAACATTTGACCACTTCTTCTTCTTCTTAATGGTGAATTGCTACTGTGTAATTGCTACTGGAGCATTACAGCCACCTATTGTCACCTGCCAAAATATCTGCCAGCTTATTTTTGCATCCGACCACAGTAAAATGGTACTTGGTGAAAACAAAAATTGTATAATTTAAATTCACCATTTTAATCTCAACTGCTGCTGCTTCCTCGCCTGTCATATTCACAAGTTGAAAAAACGTTGGTGGTCCCATAGCTTCAGCTGCGTAACTAAGATGGAAATTGCTCAGCGTGAGTAGTCTCCAGCATTCCACACTCAACTATTTCACTGTTATGTGCATAGCATCTGGGTACTCGTAGTGCACTGCATTTTGCTACTTTTTTCAGTGTAAACACACGTATGCACTCATGACAGTAAGTGTGTGAATTGAGACACAACAAGGGTTGATGAGACCGCTGATCCATTACAGAAAAAGTGGCAAACAAAACAAAATGATGAGCCAATAAAACTTTAAAAGCTTTAACAAAGCTGCACAGTTGGGAAGTCTGTTTGTGACTGCAAGCTTCCCCTTTTACATTAAACATGACATTGATCTAAGTGTTAATTTTTAAATATTAATGCATCTTTTAACATAAAAAGGCTGATGCATTTATGAAAGGACTAACCCCGGAATGCACACAGCTTCTGTTGCACCAGAATAAAAAACAACCTTTAAGAGCAAACTAAGACTATTTCCTCAATACTTGAACAATTCCACTGAACATTTGACCCAAATAATCCCCACTCTCACTGAACCTGTATTGTATTTGTGAATCCAAGTTTATACAGCACGTGGAAGCAAAGTGATTTAAACAATATACTGGGCAGCAGAACGACTGCATGTGTGCTGGTGACAAATGATGTAGCAACATAAAGATGTCAGGGCGCTTGTGTGCTGTAGCTTATCAGCTGTCTTCATAACTTCTGAGGATAATACAAGATTTTTTTTACTTAACTTGCAAATGTCAGCAACTATGCTGTGTTGAGTATGTGTTTGCTGCACTGTATTTCCAAGCTAAATAGATGAAACACCAGGATTACGTTTTCTATTCATGTGGCAACCAAATTCATTTTATGGTCATGAGAGTTCGGGGAAGCCAACAGCCAACATTAAAAAAGACTAATAGACTTTAATTTGGTGTTTTATATGATATTTGCCATGCTGGCACAGCATAAAAAAAGTGTATCCAGAAAGCCAGACCTTGCCATGAATTTCCATTTGAAAACACTGGAATTTCAAACGTGTTTAATGTAATTTCCATACAGGTTTTCATATGTTAATGTCAATTATTATATAAAAATCATCTTTATATTGCATTTTCACATAAAGGTTAGGTTTGTTCAACCACTGAGTCATGAAAAAACTCCCCTGATGAGCTCTGCCCTAACCTGTGCTGTGCAAAGGGTCACTGTGCATTTGTTTATATTCATTATATTACTTAAACAATGTCTCTTTTACAGCTCTGAGCATGCGGGGATTCTTAGTAGGTATACGATTTTCTGACTTCCTGCAATATCTCTGACCTGTTTCTCCACATAATACTGTTTCATGGAAATAATATTTGTAAGATTTTTTTTCAATGCCTGTGATTGATATATTTTAGGGTTGTGACCGGTGTTTGACCCTGTAATTCCTTTTTCGTCATCCTTCAGAAACAGTCATGACCAATGATTTAAAGCTTGAGATAAAGAAAAGCCCTGGATAATGTACTGTATATGTATGTGTGTGTGTGTGTGTGTGTGTGTGTGTGTGTGCGTGTAACTAACCTTTACCACGATGATTGAATTGCAGACTGAGTGCTTCTCTTCTGCTGTGACCATAGGAGCTCTCCAGCTCTGCAGCCGAAAAATCGTCCAATTTGACTTTCTTCACCAAGAAAGACCGAGGCATGATGGGACGGTAGTTGCTCCTATACTTATGCAATAAACACACACTCTTCTGTCTTCCAACCCGCTTCAAGCTTATTGCTGAGCAAAACCTATAGCTAAAACTCCTAATTGCTTGATTTGAATGATAATGCACTCTCTGGTTTCAGCTACTTAAGGTGCGCTCGCCCCCTCAAATCAAACAGCCTCGTAAGTGGAGAGGAGACATTTTAAAGATTTGACAAACCAAGCGCTTCTCACCTTCTGTTTTTTTTAACATTCCTAACATTTACTTTTGCTCAGGTGTGTCAATTACAGACTGATTTGTTATGGTCCTGGGGAAATAGTATGTTTTCCTCCAATAACTCGCCACTGGAAGACCTGTGGAGCTCTAAAAGGCAACAAAAAATCAGTTCCTGTTGGCTATTGCCACGAGGACAAAACGTCGCCCTTTTAGTGTTTATTATTGTAATTCCGTTTTTTAACAAAAATAAAGAAAGACGACCATTTTCTCTCTCGTTCCAAGCCGTTGCTCTTCAGTACGAGGAAAGCTCCCAGCAGTTCTGTGCTTGGCTCTAGACGGTCTCGTGGTTTCAGCACCGGACAGCTCCCCTCGGCGCCACAATGTCCTCTCCTCTTTCTCCGCGTGCCACAGCCAACCGCCTCCAGCACCACAGACAAACGAAAGAATCAGAAGTTTCCGCAGGTTCAAAATCAGCTCAACAAGAAGCGAAACACATTCCCGTGGAAATTCCCACGCAGGTCAGTCAACTCAATCTGGACGTTTTTTGTAAAGAACAAACCATTAGATATACCGGTGTCTACAAAAGAAGCGGAAAGGTAACGAGATGTAACGGCAGGGTAACAACAAAACGAAGGTTAAAGATGTTGAAAAAGACAACCGTTGAGTCCAGAAAGACTCCTCAACAATTTGAGCCAAAACGTCATCACAGTTTATTAAAAATATTGCTCAAAACATTTTGCTAAAAAAAAAATGTAGTTGGAAGACCAGAATGGCTCATCTCCCCGTCGCTAACTATCTCTTTCACTCTCTCCTCCTCAGCTCCTCTGTCTCTCTCTTCTCCTTTCCTCGGCGCGTGCGGAGCTGCGGCTCTTTCTGAAGCACGAGATCAGCTGTTGCGGTTTTATATGCAAGGAAGAGAGAGAGAGAGAGAGAGAGAGAGAGAGAGAGAGAGAGAGAGAGAGAGAGAGAGAGAGAGAGAGAAATGGAAGTGCTTAATTTTATTCATCAGAGGTAGAAAAAAGAGCATCTTGTCTTGTGGGACCAGCAGCAGCGCGCGGAGATGGCCGGGGAGGGATTTAATGAGGTAGTTTAAAGTGTGCGCTCACGCTGATTTTTATGGCGGTGAAATTAAAAGTCAGGATGGATTGTTTGGTTCCTAAAGAAATCCCTGTAGGATGGATAAACGTGGCAATTGACATTTCAGATGTAAACAGGTAGGCCACATCAAAAAAGTTCCAAGAAATAGCCTAATCAGTCAAATTGGTACTACTCATTTTATAAATATTGTTTTGTTTGCCATTATATATTTTTTTGGCAATCATACAAATCATTTCAGGGTGACTTACAGTGAACATAACTGTGAAAAGCCTAAATTAAAGGGTCTATACCGAAATTACATGCAATCCATTGTGTATGCAGTTCATGCATCAGATCCCTAGCACACAAACTGTGATGCAAATATTTTATGAAACTGAAGTAAGAAAGAAAATGGGGGGGGGGTGCTCTGAGAGAATCAGTGTTAACAGAACTATCTTTTTTGGTTTTACAATCTATTAGTATAGGCTATATTCAGACTATAACCCAGTTACCAGCCAGATAAAGATTTCAGAACATCAACATAGCATGTTTCATTGTAACCATAGTTTGTTTCATATATGTAACATTTATATAATAATTTATTATATATCATTTTGGTTAGCAGAAAAAAATCCCCCTCCCACCTAATTATTCTGGCCTTTCTAGGAGACTGAGAACCATCACATCAACCTGAAACCCAACTTCTTGTGGCACTGAACGCAGGTCAGTGCATTTACACTGCAGTCGACCAATTGAGTTCACTTTATGCAAATTAGCTCCCCTGGGCCAATCAGATTGTCTGTGCTTAAATCCAGACTCAGCATTAGCCAATGTATTTAGTTAATTTAACGGAGGTGAACGTGTTTTTTCTGAATGGACAATGTCAGAGCTTCATATAAGACTTTGCATTACACAACGGTCATTTCAGAGGAAAAAGACATGGTGCAGAGAGATGATTTGGTTAAATGTTTTGGTGTTTACACACTTAAACAAACAGACTTCTCCCTCCAGCCAGTAGACAGCAACACACACACACTCACCCACTCATGCAAAATCCTACCCCCATTCATACACAGCCGGCTAGGATGATGGTGTGTGATGTATTGCAGTGACGTGTGCGTTTATGTAAGTTCTAGTCAGTGAGGTCCTTGGAGTTAATCTATTTTTATACTTCATTGATAAATGTTTGAGCAAGACAGAGGGATGTCTATGTGTGTGAGTGTGTGTGTTTTTTTGACTCATCTGTGTGTGTGTCTGTGTAGTTATGTGCATTTACATAACCTTATCGCCAGGGGACTATAGTCCAATACAAAAACTGACTAAGTGCAACGAACAAATTAACGGCTGGATGTGCCAGAACTTTCTGAAATTAAATGAAGGAAAAACTGAGGTGGTTGTTTTTGGAGCAAGAGAGGAACGATTAAAGTCTGCGCTCAGCTTCAAACAACAATGTAAAACAACAGACAAAGCCAGAAATCTTGGTGTAGTCATGGACTCAGACCTGAACTTTAACAGCCACATTAAGCAATTACAAAGTCAGCCTACTATCACCTTAGAATATATCAAGGGTTAAAGGACTTATGTGTCAACAGGATTTGGAAAAACTTGTCCTGCCTTTTCTTCAGTAGACTTGACTACTGTAACGGGGTCTTTACAGGTCTCCCTAAAAAATCAATCAGACAGCTGCAGCTGATTCAGAACGCTGCTGCTAGTCCTCACTAAGACCAAGAGACTGGATCACATCACTCCAGTTCTGAAGTCTTTACACTGGCTTCCTGTGTCTCAAAGAATTGATTTCAAAGTACTCTTGCTAGTTTATAAATCACTTAACGGTTTAGGTCCAAATATATTGCTGATCTCTACTACACTATGAACCACCCAGACCTTCAGGTCATCTGGGACAGGTCTGCTTCTGTCCCCAGAGTCAGAACTAAACAGGGTGAAGCAGCTTTCAGTTTCTATGCTCCTCATATCTGGAATAAACTCCCAGAAACCTGTAGATCCGCTGCTACTCTCAGTTCTTTTAAATCAAGGCTGAAGACCTTTCTATTTGATGCTGCCTTTCTTTAAATGACTAATCATTTCTTTAAATTTCTTATGCTGCACTGTAAATTTTATTCTTGTGTTTTTAGTTTCTCTTTGTTTTTAACTGTCATTCATGTGTTTTACCGGTTTTTAATGCTTGTGATTTTTAACTGTTTTTACTTGTGTTTTTCTGTTTAACTGATTTTGTGTAAAGCACTTTGAATGGCCTTCTTGCTGAAATGTGCTATACAAATAAAGCTGCCTTGCCTTGCCTTGCCTTGCATTGCAGTATTGCTTTTTAACTTATCAGTCTGGTCTATCTGTCTCTTTGGTCATCACTTGCAGTACCGTGGTTGCTTTTTGTGTTGATGCAATGTAATAAAGGGATTTCTTACTCACTTTCAGATGGACTTTATAATATTAGATACATGCAGGCACCAACAGTATGTGTTTACATAAGTAGTAAAAAAAGACTCCAAACAACAAGGGAGTTGTTTCTAAATGGGACCAATACATCACATTTCTTTTGAACTTTTGAATTTTTAGTTAGACATGCCCTATTTTAAATCCTGTTTTTCAATTGTGAATGGTGGAAGGGGTTGTTTGTAGCATCAAACCTACTGAGAATCAATGTCCAAATCTGTACCCCAATGTAGCTTTCAACCCCTTTTAGTTGTTTTAGTTTATTGTTTTGGTTTTCCAGCCCACACATGAACTTTATAGTTGAGTCTTGCTGGATTTATTAACCCTCATCTACTTTGTGCTACCTGCAGAGCACGAAAAGGCATCCTCTTATTGTCCTCCCAATAAGAGGGAGGACATATGCCAAAAAGTTACATATGTTCACATTGAAGTGACAAAACCCTGTAGCGGCCAAAGTCAGGTGCCCTTATCACAAAGTCAGCATAGGATGGAGGTCGGGGAGGATGGATGGGTCAACAAAGCATTAGTTTAACGAAGCAGACAGACGTTCCTTTCATATTTCCAACCGACAGTGACATTTTTTCAAAGCATGACCACAATCGTTCCATAACCTTAACCACGTCCTTATTAATGTAACCATCACAATGATCCCCTAACCTTAACGTACTTATTTTGATTAAAACCATTACTAGGTGGTGGACATGGTAGAGTATTTTGTAAGAAAAAAGAGCAAATATGTCCCTCAGAATTTAGAAGAGACCCAAAAAAAAGCTGAAACGAATAATATATTGGAGCAAATTGAAGTGTTGTAAAACATGTTTACTTTCCTCACTGCACAGGACACAGAGACAAATGCAGAAAGTGCATCTTTGAAGGTATCTGTCTGCAAGGTATACCTAGGTGGTATTTCTTCCTATGCCGATCAATGACACACCAAGAAATACCAATTCAATTTGGTTAATTTCTATGATGGTGAAATTGTCCACTCGTTATTTTTCCTGCTAGCCGGTGAGTGCTGCTATACTGCTGAGCTCAGCAAAGTGTGTGTGAGTGTGTGTGTATCTGTGTGTGGGTGTGTGTAGTTACACGTGGAGACTGGAGACTCATTAGCATAATAATAGACTCGGATGCATGTAGACATGCTGGTGGTGTGCAAGCATGTGTGTGTGTGTGTGTGTGTGGTAGGTGTGTGTGTGTGTGTGTGTTTGGGTGTGTGTGTGTGGTGCAGAAGCGATAGAGAGAGATATAGAGCCAAGAGAGAGAGAGAGAGAGAGAGAGAGAGAGAGAGAGAGAGAGAGGAAACACAATCGAAGGGTCCTTGTTGACTTTTCATTCCTCTTTTAAAGAGCTATTTAAATGACAGGGTTTTAAATAAAACTCCATTCAAATAGAAGGCTTTTTACATTTAAAGCAATATCCAGATGAAAGGGTTTGTAAACAAAAACTGACAGAGAGAGATATGGTGCAGGAGGGAGGAGAGACAGGCAGAAAGAAAAACAAAGAGAGGGAGCGAAACAGAAAAATAAAGAGGAAAAAACACTTATAGATGACAAATGGAAGGTCAAACAGGGTGCTAAATGTAAGAAGAGAGAAAGAGAGAGAAGCAGCTTACTGTAACGTAACTGTCACAGTGGATAGATAAAGGTAGTAGTGGATGACCATGACTTGGGACCCATTGAGAAACACATACATTTTCATTCTAATCGTACTTATCATATCTTCTTGCATAGTACTTACAATACTTTGTAGTGAAGCAGTTAATGTTGGTATGATGTTGATCATGGTTTATCATGGAACTGTTACACATGGGTGACACATTTAAAAAAGCAACATCAAATGTCTCATTAAACTGTTAATGTCGGGCATGTGCAGTAGAGTATATTGTATTGAGAGAGGAATACATCACCGATGTGGTAAGGTGTTTGGATCATTGTGCAATGGCAAATTTAATTTAAGGTAAAGGGATCAGATTAAATTGCTGAGAGCTGAGAAACACAAAATCCAAGAAACACAGTTATCCTTGACAGTACAAAGACTTTAATCATTGAAATATGAACAGATAGTTTAAAAGGAATCATCATGGCTGTTAGAAAACTTTCATACCGTTTGGAGTGATCTGATTTACGGCTGTACATTCTTTACTCTGAAAGAGAGCTATGCTTTACCTTTAATTTAAAATCTTAAGTGAAGGACATGGGGCTGGTATTACACTGTCACAGAGATTTTTCTTACTTGTACAGTACCCTGATGGGTGTTTTTGCTGATTATTTAATTGTACGGTCACATAAAAGCCCACTGAAATACTCACATACATGTTGGACCATGGTTTTGTTTGTTTGTTTTATTTGGATCCCCATTAGCTTCAGCATAAGCCAAACGCTACTCTTCCTGCAGGAAGAGTAGCGTCTGTTGTGTGACAATACAATTTACAACATCACATTACACACCATGCACACACAGACATTACTTCATATTACACCACATTTGAAAATACAAATCATATTTACATTTTTACAGTTAATGCAATTAATCAAAAAGAAAATACATTACACTATTTTAAAAAGATCTATTTTAAGAGATAAGATATAACAAAAAAGCCCTGTAACAGACGCTCTCTAAATTGGTATTAGATATTGAAATGTCTTCCAAAGGTAATATTTCTTTAGTGATTTTTGAAACCATACTGAGTGTTTTGTTGTTTGATAGTATTTGGGAGAGAGTTCAATTCCCACATTGGTCTGTACCTGACTAAACGTTGAATTGATTTGGTTTTCACTACAGGTAAAATAAAACTACCTCCTACTGCATGCCTCGTTGGATAATGATGTGTATCAGTACTAAAAGATAGTTTTACATATAAAGTAAAAGGTGTTTTGTTTGTTACAACATTATGTAAAAAAACATTAGTAAATACACAAGTTTTTAAAACTTTAAACCATGAGGGGCTTTCATGCATTTTATCAAAATTTGATCTAAAGCCATATTAGAGAGCCACCCATACAGCTTTATTCTGAATCACTTGTAGTTTTTTCATATTAATTGTTGAAGTGCTGGACCAAACCACATAGCAGTAATCAAGGTATGAAAAAAACAAAGCCTGAAGTACTTTTTTTATTGGTCTGTGGTGTTAGGTTTGTTGCACACCTTTTCATAACTGGCAAGTTATACCCCATTTTAGTTACCAATTTCTGAACATATGTAGTCCTAACACAATCTTTTGTCAATAGACACCAAAAATTTAGCCTCTGCTCATTGCTCTACAGAAGCTTGCACTATACCGAGTTGAAGTTTTGGTTTGGAACATGAAAAAAAATGAGTTTGAAGCACTAAACTGGTAGTTTAAGATACATTAAGAATTAATTTGTTACTCCTGATCCAGTCCACCACTGACTGTAGCTATCTCTGTAATTTAGTATTTAACTCACCAATATCAATTCTTGATAAATAAATAGTGGAATCATCAGCAAACATTGAAAAGCTTGTTTAATCTAAAACAGATGGTAGATCTTTGGTAAATATTTTCTTGCAGAGCGGCCCAAGACAACTTCCTTGAGGCACGACATGTTCCACAAGCCTTACCTTTGAAAAGCTTCCATTAAAGTGAACAAATTTGTCTTCTGTCAGTCAAATAACTTTTCATCATCAATAATGCAGTTTGTGAAAAACCATAATATTCCAGCTTTTTTAACAGTAAGTCGTGGTCAGTTATATCAAATGCTGCAGTTAAGTCAAGCATTACAATACCTATTGATTTCCTCTCTTCCATATCCTTGTGGTAACATGAAAGCCATAACCAGCAAATGTGTCGGCAACATAGACTGTAAAATAAGGTCGGCAAACAGCACTGCCAGAAACTTTTTGATTGATTGAACTAACTGATATTGTGTGAACCATCTGGAGTGTTTAAAAGCATAAACAAAGAGTGCAGCTTTTTGTCCATGAGGTGAAGACTATAGAGAGATCACCAACAAGTTATATCATTCTCAAGTATTAGAAACTTTCCAAGCAGAGCTGGGGATTCATTATGACTATTCTGTTCCCACTTTAATATCAGTCCTCGCACAATCAAGGCATTTCCTGGATTTTGATTGGATTGGTGCTTTATTGGCATAGATGGCAAAATTGCAATATTATTGGTTCTGTAAAAACTGCAATTTCCTCGCATTTTGTATGCAATATTATTGAATTAGCTGTTACAGGATGACATGGAGATGGTTCTTCTTCTGTTTCGAAATGTGAATATAATTGTACATGCTATAACTCCATCAATATCTCAAACATTTACTGCAAACGGTTTATGTATCGTCACTTGTTTGAGGTTGTTGGGTAACAGGTGGCTCTATTAAGACAGACCTAATTATTTGTATGACTATTATAAAATTTTTACGGTACCTGTTTGTCTACATGTACATCTACAAGCCCTAAAATTAAGGTAAACAGATTCAAAGTTTATTGCTTTTTTACTCCTTTTTTACAGCTTCTAAAATCGTTTACCCAGAGTTAGTTGTGAATAAACTTTTTAGCGGTCACTACTTATTCTTTCATGTTTTGTTAAAAACGATATTTAATTATTACATCACATTAGTTGTTTGTAATAATCAGCTTAAGTATGCAATGCGCAGATGATAAGATAAGCAGAAGTAACAAACGGTGTTAAGTTTCTGTAGGGGTCATTGGAACTGTTCTGTGCTAAAGTGAAGCAAAGGCTCATGAGAAAAAATATATGTTCAATAACAGTTTCTATTCTGGTTAAAGTCTGTTTTGATAATGTGTGACGTAATGTTTTGGGTGTTCATTTATATTATCTGGGTTTTAGTTTTGTATGGTTGATTTAGTGTTCATGTCATCTACATTTATTGTTGCACATGACCGAGACCCAAGTGGAGACTGATGGCATCTGGGCAGTGATATCATTTGCAGTGGCATATATGCACAGTGAAAGTATGTAACTTACCATACAGGATATTACATTGAAAAATTTATCAAAAGGGCCGGTGATTGCTGTGGCCGACCTAGGCGATTGTGTTGGGGGCACTGTGTCACCCTTAGGTCTACTTCCCATTAATATTAGAATTAGAATGACAAGCCAAATAAAACATGTTTATTAAACATGATCATCCTAGGACACCCCCTCCGCCACACGTTTACTTGTGGCTGATTATGAGATTGAATTGATGATAATTATTGATCATTTCCTAATTGAGGGAAAACTTCAAACGGATGACTTAGGATGACTTAGAATGTGCACAAAGTTTGGAACATAAGCAGAAATCTTGCTCAAACACATCTGAAATATTACAGTCCACGGGTTTATCATTAAATTAAATTATTAATGTATCATTCAGGTGAATAATTGTCATATGCACATTTAAGGAGGTTACTTCCCCAACAAATAACGCAAAAGAGGGAAGAGTAAAGGATGTCTAGGCTACATGTGGGCTGACTCAGATATACAGTAAGTAGAAAAGTTGATCTTCAGGAGAATAAATAGATGAAAGCAATACAGAATGCCTGTGATTCTTACTGCAATACATCCCATTATGTTTTTATATTTGGATTGTAATCTGTTTCCTTTTAAACAAAGATATTTCCAGCATAAATTGATTCAGAAAAAGGGAAAAAATAAAATAAGAAAAAAGTGCATAAAGCTTCACCAGAATGCAGGAAATGAAGTATTTAATGCTCAAAATGTTCAGGGGTATACCCCCAGACCTCCGAAGCTCAGTCTCGCCTAGGGCAACCAAAGGGCTAGAGCTGGCCCTGCTTACAAAGTTTTATGTATGTTGTTCTCTCTGTTTTTGGAACAAATATTTTGAATACATTACTCTTAAAGTCATACTGTCACAACGGAAAAAAACTATTTTTATATGAACAAATTATTTCTTTAGTAGTGATAAGTAGCCAAAGTTTATTTGCATGTTTAAAGCTATAGTGCATAATTTCTGTCTCCCTCATGAGGAATTCTAAGTTATAACAACAAAACTGTTGGTGCATTCAAATGATAAAAGCCTTCCGTGATCGAGCACCCTCCCCACCCTTCCTCCACACAGTTGCTAGTAGCCAATGATGACACAGAAGATTAAAAAGACATGATGGACTCTTCAGAAGAGGTAATTATCTTCACTCCAGTTTCTGCGCACAAAGAACATAGCCATACTGAGAAATACAGAGAGAGTTTTGTGGAGCTGATAGTCTTAATTAGCTTTGCAGCAACTCATTTGGCACAGGCTTGAATGGAACCGACCTACAATAATGTAAAAAGTTACACACTAAAGCTTTAACTTAACATACTTTTAATTTTAGACGATATAACTCCAGAAAAAAATAATTGTTGATGATGATTTGTAGTGCTGACTACTAACGTAAACTTGATCTGGCTACTGCATCAACTTACTGTTCTTACCATGTTAATACAGCTTGACCTGTTAAGTTTCACCATGTGTAAAAACGGTTTAAGGCAACAGTTTTCCACGCAAATTTCTAGTAAAGTCAACTAATTTGGGATAACAGTGTTCTGTAGTTTTTGCAGTAAGAAAAGGAAACACATTGTAAAGTGCACTGAGAGACGCTGGGTTTCAGTGGTATAACCCACAGTCCCTACATGGCGTTGGGCATGTCAACCTACTATATTGACACTCAAGTGCCTAGTCAACATGGACCCAACTATCCGTCCTGCTGCGCTCTATCCACCTCTTTCATGGTATACATTTTGTTTCCAGCCAGTTATTGCAAGTATGATCAGAGTGTTTGTCCACAAATCTTTAGCTTATTTCCATTACTGAAAAGGGTAAATTGTCCTCTTCTCCAGCCCCAAATGTTGCCCGTGTATCATTACCTCAGGTCCAGGGTTATAGTGATGATGTGTGATGATGATTTCTGTTGGACAAGTTCATTTTTTGATTTCCCATGTCCACAAATAGGTCAGAGGTCAGGGTCAGCATCAGGAGCAGCGTCCCCCTCAAATGAAAGAGGGTGGGGGAGACTTTAAAGTCTTACTCCAAGACATCATCATTCACGTTTGATCTTCACTCACATTGTAATACATCATATGAGTTCAGATCCAAATGTAGATTTTTCACTCTCATCTCTCCTCTTCATCCTCCTCTTTGTTGCCTCCTCTTCCTCATCTTTCATCTGTTCTGTCTCTCTGCCACGCCTAATAAAACAGAAATTATATTAGATAACTCTTGGGGTGCAGCAGTCATCTTGAGGGTATCAGGTGCTATGTGTGGCCCTATCCTAATGAGCCACATGTGCCCAGTTAAGAAGGACCCATCTGATCTGCCCATTCGCCTCATTACCGCCCAATACATATTAATGTCCAGGGTCACATCGTATACATACAACATACATATTCATAGCACACATGCAGGGTCATATATGTATCTTCATGACAAGGACATGGCGGGTTTACTGGTGATATTTTGTTCTTTTCTTCTCTGTTTTGTTTTATTATGGCCAGCTGTGTGCTGCTCTTTTTCACATCTTTTGCATTTTGTTCCGTTATGTCCTGCACCATTCACATGGTAATGCTCCGGACATATTTTTTGCCACTAATTTACCAAGTCCTCTTGCATTGCATGGGGGTTACACTGAATTACATTTGAATAAAGGTAGTTGTTCTTAAATCTTTTGGATTGCAACCTTTAAAATAAATCAGTGTCTACTTGTGTGGACATAAGTTCTGAGCAGTGCATTTTCTCATATAATTTCATGTGAAGAATTTTAACTGTCTAGAAAAAGTATCCAGTATTTTATGAAAAAAAGCTAATTTACCGACATTTAAAACATTTAGCTTTTTAAATCCATTATATTTATATTTGGACCACTTAAAATGTTCTCTAAAGATACCGGTAAATGTCTCTGAAGGGTGATATGGACAAACTGATGAACTAGTCTATATTGACAACGTTTCGTTTCCCGTATTGTTCCATTGCAGCCGGAAAATTCGCTGGATGTCCCTCATTTTTTGCCAGATGTCCCTCACCCTCCTCTTTCTTTGTGTTGGCATTTTAAACTCCGGTTGACGACTATGGTTAACTGCTCCACAGAGCGCTGCAGGGTAAATCAAAACAGCTAGCTAGACTATCTGTCCAATCTGAGTTTTCTGTTGCACGACTAACAACTTTTGAACGAGCACCAAAACAAGTTCCTTCCCGAGGCTATTTTGCAGAGGCAAACCACAGCATCTGCAGATTTGAAAAATAGTGAATCTTTTTTAGTATTTTTCATATGGAGTTTAAGGCTCTTGATTTTAGAAGGCACTGACAAATAATGTTGTTCTGCCATAGGGACATCAGATCAGAAGACGTATTTTGGTTATTTTGAAAGACAATGTCAAATTACATATTTAGTTAAGTTTAAGAGACTTATGACATCAAACTTTAACTTTTATATCAAAGTGTATGATAACGTTTTTACATTTTGGGCTGTTTCTAATTCCAATATACTGAGTCTTGTATGAACAATGCTTATCATTTGAACATGTGCTGATGTTTATTATTTCTTTCTGGGTGTGAAATCCACCTTTATGAACCCAAGTCTGGGCCAACACATGTTCACCGACAGATAGACGGATAGATAGATAGACAGGTTTATGAGTCATTAATTCAAACAAAGGAAGCTTATTAACCGGTCTGTGTTCACAGCTGGCCTACACCTGATACCTCCAACAGCCTCTAGACTCCTTTTGCATGTGTGTGTGTGTGTTTGTATGTATGGTCCTGTGGTGCCATAAAATGAAAAGAAATGCTTTTACTGTTTCTTCTCTGATGTGCCTTGCCCTACACATTTAGAGTACATTTACAGTATCAAAGTACTCAAACACATTTGAATTTTTGAACAAATATTTTGTGCAATAAAGGAGGAATCCCGCCTATTTTTATGTTAATCTTGATTGCTATAGCTATGCAAGAACTTTCGACTGAAAAAAATCCCGACCTGAATCGGTGCAGGCAACACTGAGTAGCTGTAGCTACATGTACAAGCTTCCACTGAGCTAAAACGGTAGTTATCAGGGCAAGTTTTTGAGTGCCTTTGTGCCTCTAAACAGACACACAATGCAATAAATATGTCTGTACAACATGAACAGGGCCCTAACGTGACAACTAGAAGCATTTTCAACTCACAGCTAGCAGCTAACCAGGCAAGCTATCCACCTGTAAGAGTGAGACAGGGTAGGTGAATTAAAACAATGTCTGAGTTGAAAACTTGAAGGCTGTCTGAGAATGGATACAGTACATGAGGCTGGAGCGCATACAATGACACACAAGTAGAAAAAAATAACTAGGACAGCAAATCTGACACTGCTGTGCATTTGTGACTGTAATGAAAAGCTAAACGTGATCACATACAGCCAACATGCTTACAACATGCACACCCACCCATGGTTGACATCACTTATGCTGCATCTGAAATTCCACGACAGGCAACAACCAAGGCAGCTCTGTAACATCTATAAAACTTCAATCTAAGTGGAAGTCTAAGATTTTACTTTGCTGGGCATAATATATTTTCTAAAGTAGTCCAGATGAGTTCAGGTTCACATTGTGTTACTGTATTACATTACAGGTTTAAAACAGCAACAATAGTTTATTACCTGTTGTAGTAATTGTGTCAGTTTATGTTGTTAAATTAAATTGACATATGAAGTCAACTCAGACTGCCTGACCATTTTTATTTGATGCCAAAAAATATATTTCATAAGCAGGGAGTGTTTTATTCAATGCTGACTCAAATGATTTTAGCCTCATACATACAGGTACAGTACATAAAATGACAATACACAATGCAAACACAAACATGCTTTAATAATCTTAGTACGAGACTTAGTAAGAAAAGACCTCTCCATGACGAGATGTACATGTTAAAAAATGAATACTTAGGTAAAACATTGAAAATGACAGTGATAGAATTTTCTAATGAACCAATATTATATTCCCATAATGATACTAATGTCTTGCTCTACTGAGATTTAATGCACATTTCCTTTATCATTTTCAACTGCAGTTCTTCTGGTGCATGTTAAATAATATTCCCAAATGCTGTGTTTGTTATCTAATTGGGATAAGTGCAACCAGCAGGACCACCGGTGATACATTTACCCTCCCTGCTGTTGTGTAAACTAAGGCATGTTCAAAGGCTGCTTCTCACAAAGTTAGTCAAGTGTAGTCCTTGTCACCTCTTCAAAATTCAAAGAGAAGAAGATCAGTAACTAAAAATCAGCTAAAATTAGAGAGGTAAAAAGAAAAACATAGACAGTTTTGATTGGCAGTGATGTTTTTGTAATGAAAATTATATGTGTAAAGTAATCTACCTTGAATTTGAATCTGCTTACAGATCTATTTTAGATCAGGTCTCAGCTGTGTCAACATGTTAACCTTAATACTGTGTGAGGAAAAGAAAAATCCCATTATGCTCCTCCCATGAACTCAGACAATTAAGCCTTCATTTGCAAACATGAAAACGTCACACCTAAAGCTAGTTATTTAAATTGTCTGTCATTTGTGCAAGAACTCAGCAGAGAGAAAAGATTCAGGGGGTTAAATGGGTCTAGGGACACAGCACACACAGACACACACACACACACACACTATCACCACTAAATCCTCTTAGTTTTATAATGAAGAAAGTAGAGGGTAAGGAAAAGAGAAGCAGAGACAGAAACATGGTGAAAAAGAGAAGAAGAGAAAGAGGGCACTGATGGAGAGATGAGACAAAGAAAGAGAAGTAGACAGAGATGCAGGTCAAGATAAAAGGATAAACACTGAGGGATAAAAAAGCAGAAGATGCTGTGATGGAAGGAACAGAGAAATAGGATACAGAGAAAAAAGTTGAAAGGGTGACAGTTAAGAATGGATTGTAAAATAACAATGCTTTGTTGCCATGGAAACAGACATTTTTATCAGCCCAAGAGGGAAGGAAGTAACCTGCTTGTTAAACCTCCAGTGCTATCTTGTTAAGCTGTTGTTGTGTTTGTGCGAGCAACAGTATGTTTGCAGTGGTGGCGTTCCCTAATGAAACACTGTGGGCACATGTTCTGTTTTTTTGTTTTATTCTCCGTAGATTTTTAGGTGAATTACTGTTTTCCCTTTCAAATGACTGTGTGAGTTTTTGTTTCATAACATCTGTGAAAATAAGTCGTATTTAGGCCACAGTAATTTAGGTTGAAAACCTTTCATTTCTTGAAAACCAGCCTCATTTTAAGCATTACTTGCATTAAGGTTGTCATAGTCCAACTAAGGTTGAATAATTTTCTAAGTTCATAAAGGAGCATGTTGTTTTTCTAAAACATTTCTCAGAAAACATAAAAATTGGTCATCTGGTGATAGAACATTTTCAACTGAAAGCAACAAAATAAGATTTTCTGATCTCTGTTGTTCTGGACCAAAACACTGCAACCAGATGTAGTCAGGCTTGTATTGTTTTCATTTTGATATAGTTTGGACACAATGAAGGTAATGTATATACAATAACAACAAGTAAGAAGACAAGAAAAACAGAGCATGAAAAAGTAATGCTGCAAAAGAGCTAACACAAATACCACCCATTTTGCAAAGAAAATCATTTCTTTCGGTAAACCTCTGGGGAGCTCTGTGATTACAGACAAAATGCTCAAATCAGGTCAGTTCATATCAGCAGCTCACAACCTCCTCGCATGCTAATTTGACACATCCCTTTTCAGCACAAAGCAATGTCAACATAAAGATAAAATATAAATTCCTACACCTGATGATTTGAAAGAAGACAGACAGCTTATTTGATCCAAACAGCCACAGGACATTTGGCCATTTACTGGTCATGTGTGGACATACACAGTGATCTAATTTACCCACGCTCTGTTCTCAACGGTTACACTACTGACTGCTACTGTACATCTCTTACCTTTATTTGTTTGATTAAAGTTAGTTTTATTATTTCTCTTTGTAGTAGTTCTCTTTGTTAGTGGCAGAGTCCGCCATTCCACACTGGATTCAAATTGCCTACTGATGCACAAGGGATTCACAGCAAACAATGCATGCATGTAACCTGACAAAGTTACGTCATTGATATCAGCCTCACTGTTTACTGTTCGCTCACCTACAGCTCTATCACAACCCATCCTCGTACCAGCGACGAGGCGCACGTTTTGAAATGGTTGCAGTTCTAAACATGTGGTTGACACTGTGAATCAAAACAAAACAACTTGGTTAGATTCAGGAAAAGATTGTGCTTTGGGTTAAAAAAGGTATTTTTTATTCAAAGACGATTCGCTGAGTGGAAGCCTCTCTTTTGCAGGAACACCCTGATCTTGCCCAGTGCAATCACAGTCGGATTTGCTGGCCACTGAGCAGCTGCACTAGAGCGGTTGGGGTTAAGTGTCTTGCTCAAGGGCCCCTCAGTGGTGGTAATGAGGGAGGGACATGCGCTGCTCTTAAACTTTCCCCACCCAGATTTTATCCTGTCGGTCTGGGGAAGGAAAATTGTCACTGCCCCATGTTACATAAGTTAATTATGTTACAATAAAATAAATCAGTGTTGACTTTTGGTTTCACACGGAACATAAAAAGCGGTCTGCTGGATGATAGTCCTGTGTTTGTTTGAGCCATCTGTCCACCCTGACCTCTTCCCTATGCGTACTTTGAATGTGTTTTTTGAATTCTGACTTTGATTAGAAACCTATTTGTCACACGTCAAAAATAATCCTGATCTGGGAGAAATAATCTAATTGAGAATTCACTTTAGTTGTATGGGAATGTAATTTTGAGGAGACACGGCTCCAAAGTCCGTCACTTTTGCACCCAAAAAACTTAAAAATATGACATCATAAGACAGGATAGACAGAAGGTCATACAAAGATTGTGGCTCCTGCATGGCGTTTGAACAGTGACTCATCCACACACAGGGATATGACGCAGATGATGGAGCTGTATTATATTCGGTCGTGGTCAATGTCAATTTATTTATATAGAATTCTAATCTTATATTCTCTATAGTGTGCCCATTAATGCACAAAAATTTCTTGGTCAGCTAAGACAGTAAACAGATCAAGGGAGAATATTATATAGAAGTTTGGCACAAATACACCAACACATGCATCGGCCAATCCTTCTCCATCACTTTTTCCTCATTTTTCTCCGTGATACTGCTGATTCCAGTGTCACAGAGTTGCAGAGCCATGCAGTTATTTCATTGAGTTATACCAAAGCTACTTTAGTGGAGGAGAACTAGATCATATCTATCATCTGAGACTAAGATTAAAGGCAGAAGTTATGTGTGTCATCGCCAGATACCACATACAGACCAGATTGAAGGTGTTTAAAATAAGACAGAGACCAAATTAATGATAAGGGATAAAAGACTTAGATGTGATTATTAAATCAAAAAATCTTTTATCTTTATTTCGTATCATTTTTTTTATCAAGGTATTACATTTAATTCCTTTGCCTATTTAAAGTCTTTTATTTGAAAGTGTAAAAATAATAAATTATTCTCTTTCCCAAAAGATATTTCTGTATATCATTTTTATTAACTGACTTTTTATTAACCATTATGAGTCTAGTAAGTAAGCAACAAAAGACAATCGTTGATTGAGACTGCTTAAATAGACTAGCTCACTCCATCTGTGGCAGGACACAGGGGGAACAAAGGATTTCCATGACACAAGGGGCCCGGAATAGGGCGGGGGGGGGGGGGGGT
>NC_045746.1:13806636-13811762 GCF_008692095.1 Etheostoma spectabile
GGGTTGGTTGAGGAGGAAGGGATAAATTAGGAAAACCTACCCCAGCGGAGCCGCGAACAGACTCTGAAGGAGTCGAGACAACAGAAGAGGGGATCAGAGGATAAATGAGGAATAAATGACAGGGAAGTTTTAGAAAGACATGCTTTAATGGTTTTAGGGTTGAGCACTTCTGAGGGCTTTTTTTTCTTTGCAGTTTCTCGGCCCTCAGAGTCATTCAACTTTGTCTCACAAAGCTCAGTGGAAGTCGAGTTAAGTCAGCTCAGGTCTGTTCAGTTAATGAGAGGCTGTGTGGACCAGTTAACTGAATTTTGGGCTTCAAAAGCCAGCTCAAACAACCAAAGTCGTTCTGACCTTATAGAATTTTATTTAGAAAAAATACTAGCCTTATTCTCTCTGCTTTTTTATCATTATAATGAGGAAACGTTGATTAAAGTATTTGCCAAGTATCAAAATGTTCATACTGTACATATACAGTAAGTAGCATGTTCACTGATAAGTACAGTATTTCATTTTATTTTTTATTCACTCTCTGTTCATAGCAACTAATGTATGATTACATTTTTTATAATTATGTTTAGGTTCTCAAAGCACTTGGTAAATTTTTAGAATGTAAAAAGAGACAACTTTCTAGGAGAAAGAAAATAGCAAATCAGTCTGATTATCTTACTACATCAGTACATCTCAGATCTTGGCTAAAATGGACACCACAATAGATTTTCTGTAACTGGGTACAAATGTGTGTGAAATCTGTTTTAAAGGACCAAACAGAAAGAGGTCACTGTTTTTCTTCTAAAAACACAAACAAAGCAAAAGTCTTCAAAGTGTCTCTCAAACACATCTACCAGAGTTATTCATCTTCAAGAAAGTACAAGAGAAAACAGACACCAGGGACAAAGGGATTTGTGGACAATTTGATTTTTATATCTGAGAAACAGAAGCATTAAAAGTGACTCTGTATTACAGTAACAGTCTTCCCAAATATTGTCTTTTTTTTAAGACCAGTTTATTAAAAATATTACAATTCATTTCACTAAAATAAATGGTTGAAAGTGTGATAATATGAGGATTTTTGACAGATTCACTTTTTAAACTTTAGTTGACATCATATTTAGTTTAGGCTTTTTACTGACTGATTTGGTGTTTTTGTAAGTTGTGTTAAGCTGAAGTACAGCATGTGAACGATCTTCCATGTTGTCACGCTGTTCTGGAAAATGCTTCGTAAAATCTGGTTTGATGGTTGATTATCAGCGCTCACCCAGACGTCTGTTGTTCCTCAACAATAGACTACCACCACTAGCCCTTCTCTGTGTCTGTGTCTGCTTCTGTGTGTGTGTGCGTGCGTGCGTGTGTGCGTGTGTTCGTGCGTGCGTGTGTGCGTTTGTGTGTACATTAATCATGCAGCTCTTATCAGCGACCGTCAGACCTGCAGAGTCTCCGATGTGCTCCCTGCTGATAGCTGCACACACAGAGGTCTCCTCCCCCATTGGGGCTTTAAATAGAGAACTAATAGACCTCAGCCTGGAAAATAAAAGCTGAAGATCATTACCAGGCGAGAATGAGAACTCGGTAGAACAGTAACTGAAGTAACAAACAGCTGATGATACACTGGCCTCTTGATGTGCAGTCACTGAGTGGGAAGGAGCTGAGAAAGACACCGCTGTACGAAACACCTCCATCTGACAGAAACCACATTTTACATGTTTTTTTTGCAAAGTCTAATGAAAACATGCTTCATCAAGCAGAAGATCTCAGCTTTTTATTCAACCCCACACCACACTGTCTTTTGCATACATTGACAAAAAATGCAGAAACGATGTCTTGAAATGAGCAGAAGGTTTCAGAATGGAAACACTGAGATCTAGAGGCACCTCTTTCATTCTAAATAACATGTTTACATAAAATTTGTAATAAGCAGGCATAAAGAAAGCATTTGCTGGATCATATCTGTTTAGTAACCTCAGGCATTAGAGTTCATATTGAGTTGACTGTGCGTGTTTTTATATCATGTCCTGCAACACATGACTCCCGATTTCAACTTTGATGTTGAGAGAAAGACACATAGAGAGGGGGGGTGAAAGGATAAAATCAGTCATTAAAGTCTATTCACTCTGTCTTTATGGTGCCAATGAAAAGGCTCTTAACCTGCTGACACACACACACACACACACACGCACACACACACACACACACGCACACACACAGAGAGCTGTAATGAACAGTCAAGGGAGTCCATTGCTCCTTCTGTTCATATTTAGACTCCTGATTGGCCGAGACCTCTGCCCATGAAGGCGAAAAGGTCAAAATTGTGACACTAAGGACAGCTGTGTGTGTGCGTGTGTGCGTGTGTGCGTGCGTGCGTGCGCGTGTGTGTGTGTGTTACCCTTGATATTTTTTTAATGAATAAACACATCATAATGGGTCAGTGTAAATAGCAGGTCAGCAGCTCTTGAACAGGAGGTTTGTTTGGATGTGTGGGAACTCCAATCTGCAGATGACAGCTCGTTAACAGAAGGAGATTTGACCATCAACCCCAATCCTTCTCTTTCTCTTCCCCCATCCCCCCTTCAGGCTCTGCGGCAACAAGGTCAAACACAGAGGTGGAGGAGGGTGGCGTGAGACAAGCAGGAAGGTGTTCGTGCTGATATTTCATTTAGACTCACACACAGATACACACATACACGCCTGACATGTCAGTGGGATGAAGAGTTCGTCTCCAACATGTGAGAAGTCCGGTCCTCAAAAATAAAAAATTAAGACCACACATCTGTCTCTTTGTTTTCTCTCTCCTCTCCTTTCCCTGATAAGCAGTTTGTGAAACCCTGCAGAGTATTGTGACATACTGCCTGACAAACAATAAGATACACAGAAACAACAGCAATGGGAGAGCTTTATAATGAGTTTCAGCTCAACGTATAGCTGTCCGGCCTGCAACTTTAACGTTTTTGTTCACGCACACCACTTTCATGTGGTCATTTTTCATCCACAGCAATCTGCTGTTTTCAGTTAAAAAGCTCTAAAATCCCACTACAACAGTACTGCTGAGGTGCCCTTAAGCAAAGCACTCTTTGGAGCTTGCATCTATTCCTGATATTTACAGTTAGCTTTCTTACGTTATCATATGTATATTTCTCTCTAGGACCTGGTTATACAATTACAGAATACATGTAACTTGTTAAGTTTTTTCTTTCATTTTAAGTTCTTTCTTTTGTTAACAATAATTCAATTTAATGTGTAGTATGTTGAAGAGGAATAATTTGCAAAGTTTTTTGTGTTTTACAGCCTCTTTTTTAATCAATCTTAAGTAGCTTTCAGCCAATAGCACCACGTTAGAGGCATAGTTAACCTCCAAAATGTCACTGAAATAGGAGGAAATGACCGATTTTTTAGCTCAAAACAACTCTGTTCACCTCGCTTGCACATGCTGTGGGTAATTTAATTGAAGCGACTGGTTGTTTGGGTTTCTGTGCCGCTCCACAGTTTGCTTGTTTGCAACACTGTACTGAATTTTTTAAATAGGCAATAGTGGAGCCACAGAGCAGCCAAAGGTTTTGCACAGGGCAACCTGTCAAACTGTTGAATGAAAGGACTACACTGCTTAAAAAAAATGGATAAAAATATCAAGACTGTTGGAGGTGAACAAATACCTGAGACATTGTTAATGAAATCACAGCACATCCTAATTGCTTATCATTTCACCCTTCTCTCTTTAATCTTTAATTAAATGTGACAGTAATTGTGGGATGCTGAGGCACATGTCAGCAGAGGATCACTACCTGCAGCGTGGATGAATAAGATGTTGAAGAAAAGAGATACAGTTGGAGAAAAATCCTGCAAATAAGGCATTGGGAGTTATAACCTAAAATCATAAAAGTATAACTTTAAGTTGCAAATTGCAGTTAAAAAAAATAATCAGTGTATAGCAATACACTGTTAGACTTTGCAGTAATTTCTACAGTTACTTACAACAAAATGCCCAATAAAATACCATAATTTTCTTTTCCGGTTCATTACTGCAACATGCATTGCATTATGGGTATTAACACTTAATTTAAAGTGATTTACTGTACGTTTTGTATTTGCGGTATGCAGGAATGAAAAAATAAACAAACAGAGGCAAAAGGGGCCGAGAGGTGTAGAGATAAAGAATTGGGCCATGCAGGTATCAGCTTCACACAGAGATCACAGACATGTCTTTCTATCTTTTCTTTTTTGTCAGTTTGTTACCTCCCTTGCTCCATCTTTACCACCATCATTGTTTTTTTTCTATCTGTCTCAGCTTGTCTCTGAGAGAGAGACAGGAAGAGTCAGTGAGAGAGAGAGATAGAAAAGATAAGCCAGAGACAGAGAGATGGAGCTGCTGTAATAAACATGCAGTTAGAGGAGAAAGAAAGAAGAAAAGAGAAGACACGAAGGAAATGCAAATGAAAATGTTTTAAGGCTGGGTCAATGAAAGCAACAAAGGTCCTCTCTCTCTCAATTTCTCTTTTCTGAACCATCTATGCAAAGAGCAAGACAGTACGTTCAGAAAGCGATAGAGAGAAAGATCCCACCCTGATCAATATGTGTGTTCTCAAAAAGAAAACAGCATTTTCCTGCTTTTTAGATTTCAAAAAAGCTCTTGGACAATGTAAAAATTAAATAATGGAACATATTACTTCCCCCAAATCAAAGAGCTGTAAAACATGTTTGCAGTATTACACTAATCCGATTTAAACCATCAGTGTATTGACAAAATCACTAGAACGATCAGATATATCTGGTCTCCCTCTGTTAGATACTTAAATTAAATGCCTTGTGTTTGCAGATGACTCGGGAATCAGCATGCTCTCTGCTTGAGTCTGCACACAGTTTTCCTGCTCAGCTATGTGCATAGTTATTTATGTGTAAATACACAAGCTTTAATCATTACCCTCTACATTTGACTATCACATATGAAATTTGGAGGACTATTTATTCTGTTCACCATCTTTAGCACTGGAAGTGCTTTAGGATTAGAAAGTATAAACAGGAGGAATGATTACAGTTGCAGAGTTGTTTCTCTGCGTGCATTAATCTCACCTTACTGTTCAAAGTTTAGGGTCTATTATGTGTGTGTGTGTGTGTGTGTGTGTGTGTGTGTGTGTGTG
>NC_045746.1:13811772-13812454 GCF_008692095.1 Etheostoma spectabile
GTGTGTGTGTGTGTGTGTGTGTGTGTGTGTGTGTGTGTGGACAGATTATGAAGAAGGAGCAGTGGAGAGGAGCTTGTGAAGACAAGAAATATCATGCACACTCTTATACATATACACAGGAAGAAGAGAGGAAATGAGTGTAATCATCTTCAATCAAGATGTTATTGATTTGCTGCTTGATTTCTCTCTCTTTCTCTCTCTCTCCCACCAGCACCTGGCTCTTGTCACAGTAGGACATTGAGGCTCAAGGCAGCTGAGAGAGACAGTTATACATCATTATCTTTCCACCTTACATGGAGACAACGTGTATGTGTGTGCGTGCGTGCGTGCGTGCGTGCGTGCGTGCCACGGACAATACACACACAGATGTTTTTCGCTCTCTTCTGCTCTCCAATCACGATTGTCTGCTTGTCTCTTGTCAGCCACAACAACAACAACAACACACAAATACACACAAATAGAAGATTCTTCAGATTTTAGGGCACTTGAGTGTCCTATTTTTCACTAATCATATACTGTTCAAAAGTAACTAAGTACATTTACTCAAGTACTGGACTTTAATGTGATACCTCAAATTAGTTACTTTGCAAGTTTAGATTAATACAAAATATAAATTAATTAACCCCACCTGTACCAGCTGCAACATTAACCCTCTGAGCCCGAGACACTCGCCCACGAGTAA
>NC_045746.1:13812464-13819523 GCF_008692095.1 Etheostoma spectabile
TACCTCTGATTCATAGTTTAATAACTTTTGAAGCATACAAGCGATTTACTCACTTTTGGTTTTGGTTAAATCCTGACGTTTTCGCGTTTACAGCGGTCTTTTCCCTGTCTTTCTAGCCTCTACAGGGGATTTTCTATCCAGCCTGGAACTTCAGCCTCTTTGGGCTTTAAATCCATACTGTTATATCCAAGATTGATTCACTTTATGTCCATAATTCATCGCTTTTTGGCTCATTTCGCCGCTGGCTCGCTCTACATCTTGCCTGTCTCTCCCGTCTATTGTTTCAGGAAGTACATGACCATATATGGGAGATAAAGGCACCCCTCTTGTATGGAAGGCCAGAGGGGACAAAAATGCCTATATACTCTATGGGAGGCCAAATGGTGCATATTTAGACATATTGCTTGTATAACATTGCTGTGGGTGTAATATCAATAAATATGACATTATTATGTTATTTGGCATAAGTAAATGTCATGAGAGCAAAACGTCTTGACTTTTTGGAAAAAAATGCATGTATTTTGTCAACTGTATAAGTTATAAGGTGTTTCTTCACAGTGTGACTCCCAAGACATAGAGAAGTGTTTTAGAATGGAAAAGGCTTAGGTTTTACTTATATGTCTGTGATATCAATACATATCTGAAGATTCATTTATTTATTTATTTATTTATTTATTTATCTTTAAGGCCCTACAACATTTTTAACATGCAAGTGACTCACTGCAAACCAAATATTCCAATAACCCAGTTTGTCCTAAAAAAAAAATGTTCATATCTTGACTGTAGACAACAGGGTGATGTTTTACAAGCTTTTTATAAAATAAATCCAGACGGAAATTAAACTGTAAAAATGGCCTCAGGGCCCCCAGGGTTAAAGTAATACACACATGAATGCATCACTATTTGAAATGGGCCAATCTGCACAATGTTTTATTTTCCTTTTGTTACTTTAAGTATATTTTAATGCTAATAGCTTTATTTATGTAGGATTTTAAATGCAGGACTTTTTCACATTATTTTTACAATGCTGTGCTACTTTTAATTAAATAAAAGATCTGAACACTTATTCTTCTTCACAGGAAAACTAACTTCCTCCTTGCGTTAGAGACTACATGGTTACATTTGTGAAATTTAACAGGGCTGCTCCCTCATTGTTGATTAATCGGTCATTTTGATATTTGTCGACTAGGATTTCTTTAAGTATTTAGTCCGTTGATGATGATGCTATAACTCATGAGCACATCTCTTGTAAACGCAGTATTTAAAGTGATGCTTTTGCATGATTCTATGTGGAGAAACTCAGTTTTACAAATCTGTTGATTACTGTAAATTAACTAATGGATTAGTTGACAAAATTTTGTGGGGTTAGTCTAAAGAATTTCTTTAATCAAGGACACGCCTCAAATTCAAACATTACTTCAATCAATTCAATTCAATTTTGTTTACATAGCGCCAAATCACAACAACAGTTATCTCACAGCGATTTTCATTAAAGAGCAGGTCTAGACCATACTCTCTGATGTTATTTGCAGAAATCCATCAATTCCCACCAAGAACAAGCACTAGGGGACAGAGTCAAGGAAAAACTTCCTTTCAAGAAGCAGAAACCTTGAGCAGGATCATGGCTCAGAGTGGGCGGTTATCTGCTTCTACCGGTTGGGGGTGAGAGAAAAGGACAGACAGAGATAGAGAAAGAGAGAGGGAAAGGGATGAAGTCAAGTTAGTAACATGCATTAATGGGATGACGTTGCAAACAGATGGAAAGAAGGAGGAAAAGAGAGGTGCATCATGGGAAGTCCCCCGGCAGTCTAGACCTATAGCAGCACAGCCAAGTGATGATTCAGGACTCACATAAGCCAGCCCTAACTATAAGCTTTATCAAAGAGGAAAGTCTTAAGCCTACTCTTAAATGTGGTAATGGTGTCTGTCAGGTGCCTCCTGAACCCAAACTGGAAACTGGTTCCACAGGAGAGGAGCTTGATAGCTAAACGCTCTGGCTCCCGTTCTACTTTTGGAGACCACCAGTAACCCTGCATTCTGGGAGCGCAGTGCTCTGTTGGGTTAGTAAGGTACTATGAGATCTTTAAGATAAGATGGTACCTGACCATGAAGAGCTTTGTAGGTGAAAACAAGGATTTTAAATTTTATTCTTGATTTTACAGGATGCCAATGCAGAGAAGTTAAAACAGGAGAGATGTAATCTCTTTTCCTGGTTCCTGTCAGAACACGTGCTTCAGCATTCTAGATCAGCTGAAGAATCTTCATGGACTTTTTCAGGCAGCCTGATAATAAAGAATTGTAGTTATCCAGCCTAGAAGTAAAACATGCATGGACTAGTTTTTCTGCATCATTTTGAGACAGGATATTTAAGATTTTTGCAATTTTACGTAGGTGAAAAAAGGCTGTCTTTGAAATGCTTAATATGAGAATTAAACAACATGTCCTGATCAAAGATAACTCCATAGAATAGATAGAAGATAGAATGCAACACCTCAAACCACACTAACAAGCAATGAGGGGTCTCTAAAGCTATCTTTGAGCCTATAACCAGCCCTGAAATTGCACAGCGCCCGTTAGCAATATTGCACTTTACCCTTTAATAATGATATTTAAAATGAACAAAAACAAACCCAACTAAGAAAGAAAACAAACTGTAGAAATAAATGTCCGTTACTTTAAATGAATGTGGGAAAAAACAATGACCGACATTCAAAGACAGTCCTATAAAAAAAAATACAATATTAGACCACTTTCCAGCACATTTTCAAACACAATGCATTTCATAGAAGAGTTGGACAGTCTGCTGTACCTTTAAGTTATTTAGGTTTCATTCAGACCAGCAACATGTTTTAATTTTGTTGTGACCGAAAAAGGAAACACAAAAACAACACACTGAACATCTCAATTACATTCTCTCATATTTGATAGATTTTATGGTACATAACTTACAATCATTATCTTGGCTCCAAGTTTGAGCTTATCTGAACAGCTGAAATGTTTGGCCTTCAGACCACTACACTTCCTGAAAACTGCAAGCCAAGAGAAAGAGAGAGAGAGACCTGTGTGCCTAAATGACCTCCGCCCTTCACAGGGCCACAACGTCACACCCATTACATAAGTAGAAATATCATGTTGTACTTAAAGTGAAGTTTATGATAAATTCCTTTTCACATGTATGTATTTATGTGCAGGTCATGTGTTTTGTGTTTTAACAGAAAAACCTGCAAAATTGAGTTAGGCTGAAAACAGCTAAAGGCATCACCAGGGGTTCCCCAGATGTGTGTGTGTGTGTGTGTGTGTGTGTGTGTGTGTGTGTGTGTGTGTGTGTGTGTGTGTGTGTGTGTGTGTGTGTGTGTGTGTGTGTGTGTGTGTGTGTGTATTTGTGTCAGTGTGTCTGCAGCAGTATGTTAATCAATGCTGTTAATGTAGCAATGAATTAGTAGTTTAGATGTCACGGGACGCTTAACACAGCTGATCCTTACTAGACACCCACAGAAACACACACACACACACACACTCTGACCCCTGGGGACCACAGGCGGACATTGTATAGTAGGCTAATTATCCCAAATTGCTAAAGTAGTAGAGAGGGTGTGTGTGTGGTGTGTGTGTGTGTGTATGTGTGTGTGTGGTTGGGGGGGGGGGGGCTGCTCTCACAGCTGCTCCTGGTGTCAAGCCTTTGATAGATGAGAGATAGAGAGAGTGTTCATTTACTGCTCGGAAACACACACGCGCGCACACACGCTCACACACACACCTGACTGCTCATTTATAGGTCTAACAGATTGGTCTTTTGTTGCTCAGTCGCTGGTTCACGCTGGAAGAACTGCTGAAGATCAGACTACGACGCTCAGGGGGGAATGCACCCTGTTGTCAAGCGTAAATGCCTTAAATGCTGCAACCAGACCGCCTATGAAATTTGTGGTTATAATTAGGGAAATAAGAGGCATCATAAACAGACAGTAGTATGATATTGAACAGACGCAGAGTAGAGGAAGTGTGCAATGGATGAGTGAATATAATTTCCTTCAGTGCAGACAAAAGGAATCCCAATTTACACTTACAGGGGCTTTTTGTTGTCTGGGACGTTTTCTAACTACATATAATAAGGCTAGTGAAATTCTAAATTCAATCTCCTTCATATAATATAATAATAGCCTTTAAGCCGCTACAACTGGGGCTATGATCCATATGTACATATTGTAATTGTCTCAAAAATTTTAGCTTGGCAGCTTTTTCCCAACAGTAAGGCTTCATTAATAATAAAGATACACCAAAAAAGTATGGTAGTAAGGACAACGGCTCTCTCTCGGTTTAGTTTGCAGACCATAAAAACAGCTGCAAGGATGTGCAAAGCCAATGTAAGTTTGATTTATATAGATGGATATTTTGTCCTCTTTCCGTTGCCATTTTTTGTGAGACAATGCTTTCTTCCTTTCTTCTCCTCTGCCCAGTCATCTATCTTGTCATTCCTCCATCACTTCGATATTGATGAGAAGACAGGGGCCACAGCCTTTAAGACACCACCTCATCTGGTTTAAATTACCTCCAAACCACACACACACCTGCCCCAGCACCACCACCGCTGTGTGTGGGTGGGTGTAAAAGGGGGGGTAGTACCTCTGGGATAGGTGGTGGAGAAACGCCCATGACCCCGACCATACAGATAAACACACACACACACACACACACACAAACAGGGAGAGCAACAGAGCGGGTGGGGTGTGAAATAAGCTGTAAGGCAGAGGGGATATTAAGCTGCCACATGTGTTCTGTTTACTATTCTCTAATTAACCCCCAGGCTGTCTTATAGATTACACAAACACGCACACACATACTCACCGTATCATGTCTGCAATAAATTGGCTCTGGTGTCGTATAGTCTGAACATCATCAACATTGAGATTGTGTTGCTCCAAACATTTCAAATAATGCAAGCCATCAAAAACATCTTTTACCAGGTATTTGTGTGTATATAAAAAACATATTGGACTGTAAATGATCTTTACACAAAGCATAAGTGTGTGTGAAGATGCTGACCTCCAAATTTGAATCCTTTACCTGTCCCATGGTGCACAGGGGGCAGCCGTCTTACTCATGTCTGTGATAAATGGCTCACTAGGAAACACAGACTGTAGATGTGTGAGTTCCTCCACCTGCACCATTTTGTACTTCCGAATGAGAGCTTATTGTTGGGCTGACTAAATGATTATATAGTCTGAGGTGAAAGCTAACTACTGTACAGGGATTGCAAAGGCTTTTTTGTCCTCACATTTGAGTTTATGCTTGAGTTATAGCAGCATGGACAGATCATAATTTGGGTTGAAATAAGTGATTTGTCGAAGTTAGGGAAACACCTTGGTTTGTATTAAAATGATATAATCGATGAATGGATCAATGATCGCCGCCATGCTTTAAAACCAACCTTGATTGTTGGTTGGAAACAGAAAACAAACAGCCGTCTCCCACGTTAAAGTCTGACACTTTTTTCATCCATCCACCCCTGAATTCCTTACTTTGCAAATCTTTGGCCTTTATAATGCCACCACCTGACATTCTCCTTTGCTCTCGCCATCTTTGCTAAGGCCGCTAGAGGGCTTTGTTACTTGATGCACATATGTTGTTTTAAGGCATTTTTTTAAACAACTGGTGTTGTCTCTCTTATTCTTGGGAGGACGGTCTCAATTTGACCTGCAGGTCTAGCTAAAACTGACAAGATGTTTTAATTCATTAATCCCTCCAGTTACATGCTGGTCATCAATTTGTCTTGTTCTTCTTCATATTTTGTGGATTGCCTGCTCCATATATTTGCATTACCACCCTAGGCAGATATTTACATGTATGTATTTGTATCACTTGCATGTTCGTGTTCATACATGTGTTAGCAGAGTTCAAGATGCAAATGGGTTGAAACATTGCTCCATAGCACCTCTAATGATCAAAAAAGGTTTGTATTACACACACTTAGGAAGTAATTTGCCATAATAATACCACATAGCATCATACATATGCATATGTAATATATACTGTATATACATATATAGTACAGTCGCAAAAACCATCAAGCGCTACAACAAAACTGGCTCACATGAGAACCACCCCAGGAAAGGAAGACCAAGAGTCACCTCTGCTGCTGAGGATAAGTTCATCCCAGTCACCAGCCTCAGAAATTGCAAGTTAACAGCACCTCAGATTAGAAACCAGATGAGTACCACACAGAGTTCTGGCAGCAGACACATCTCTAGAACAACTATTTAGAGGAGACTGCGCGAATCAGGCCTTCATGGTCAAATGGCAGCTAGGAAACCACTGCTAAGGAGAGGCAACAAGCAGAAGAGATTTGTTTTGGCCAATAAATACAAGGAATGGACATTAGACCAGTGGAGATCTGTGCTTTGGTCTGATTAGTCCAAGTTTGAGATCTTTGGTTCCAACTGCCGTGTCTTTGTGCAACGCAGAAAAGGTGACCGGGTGGATTCTACATGCCTGGTTCCCACCGTGAAGCATGGAGGAGGAGGTGTCATGGTGTGGGGGTGATTTGCTGGTGACACTGTTGGGGATTTCTTCCAAATTGAAGGTATACTGAACCAGCATGGCTATAACAGCATCCTTCAGCGCCATACCATCCCTTCCGGTTTGCGTTTAGTTGGACCATCATTTATTTTTCAACAGGACAATGACCCCAAACACACCTCCAGGGTGTGTAAGGGCTATTTGACCAAGAAGGAGAGTGATGGAGTGCTGTGCCTCCACAGTCACCGGACCTGAACCCAATCGAGATCGTTTGGGGAGAGCTGAACCGCAGAGTGAAGGCAAAAGGGCCAACAAGTGCTGAGCATCTCTGGGAACTCCTTCAAGACTGTTGGGAAACCATTTCAGGTGACTACCTCTTAAAGCTCATCAAGAGAATGCCAAGAGTGTGCAACGCAGTAATCAGAGCAAAGGGTGGCTACTTTGAAGAAACTAGACATATAAGACATGTTTTCAGTTATTTCACAGTTTTTTGTTGAGTATATATTTCCAAATGTGTTCATTCACAGTTTTGATGCCTTCAGTGAT
>NC_045746.1:13819533-13828346 GCF_008692095.1 Etheostoma spectabile
AATGTAAATAGTCATGAAAATAAAGGAAACATTTGGCCTGTATGTGTGTATAAATGTAAACATACAGTACACATATATATGTATAAATAGCATATATTTACAATTGCTACACTCAATATAAATTACTGTAAAATGGTCAAATAAATATTAATGAACAGATGTTTATCCAAAACCATCACGTTTGGCAAAGTTAACACGGATATTTCAAATCTGTTGTATAAATATTATTGCATTAGCTATCACAAATTGCGGGAAAAACAAACAAATCATCTGTTTTTTCAATCTAAATAATTTCTGCAACCACAAGCTTTGAATAAGGAAAGAAAGATGGTATGTGTCCATATGTGCACATGCAACGATACCACCTATAATGCAATCAGCACTAATGCTTTCATCTGAGTGAGTTAAGAGAAGAGGAGAGAAGAGAAGAGAAGAGAAGAGAAGAGAAGAAAAGAGAAGAGAAGAGGGGGCGGACACTTGCTGCGTTTTGAGTGTTGGAAAATGAGTGGCTTCTTAATAGAATTCACCATGGTGCCTTTTCCTAAGATGTCACACATAGATACATACACAGAGAAACACACACACATAGTCATACACACTCAGAGGGCTGTGGGATGTGAGCAAGGCTAATTGAAAAGAACCAAGCAGAGAGAAATCTGATAGCTGGAGTTTGGCCTGAGGGAGGAGGAAGAAACATAGAGAGAAAGAGAGAGAGAGAAAGAAAGAGAGAGAGAAAGACAGAAGGAGAGAAGGAGGAAAAGACGGAAGGTGAGATATAGAAAAGGGAAAGAGATGGGGGTTCGAGGAGATTGAGGGAAACAAAGAGTTAAAGAGAGAGTGAAGAAAGAAATTGAGAACACACACTAAGTGAAAGACAAACCGAAAGGTAAGTAAACATGGATGGTGAGACTGCATCTTTTTTACTTTTTTGTGACAATTTCAAGCTTTTAGCATTTAGATCCTCCAGAAATGTTGCAACAGCTGTGTTTAAAGAGTTAGTTTGCCAAAATAAAATGAAAACAAACAAATACTGTATTGCTTTCCTCCACGCTGGTTTAATTTGTCCATGCAGTTGGTTTTGAGATATCTGAGTATAAGGTTACCAAAATACAATAGAGGTAAATGGAATGTTGTTTGTAGGCCTTTGTTTGTAGTTTTGAAGAATTACCACTATTTTCAAACTTTTGTTCAGGTTCTGGAGTTTTTTCAGCTACACCCGTCTGCTGGTTGAAAACTAAGTAAAACTTGCTGCAAACAGAGATTGTGGTCGTCACTGTCGTCGCCAGTGTTTGTTCAGTGCTGACTCAGTCAGAACTGTCAGTATTTCTTCAGCTGTCGCGCTTTCTCCTGGCCTTGCACATGTCTGATATTATTGACTGCTTTCATGTCTGGCCTTTGTGGTGTGTAATCATTTTTTAGTTGTGACTGACATCTTGTATACAATAAGTCATTTGATTCATCTGTCACAAAAAAAAAAGAACCTCAAAGTTGTTCCAGATTGATGCCATATCAATCTGGAACAACTGGAGTTTTCAGGACAAACATGTTCTACCTTTGTCCTAATTAAATGCCTTTTTATCCCAGTAGCGTATCTTCTTTTTGCAAAGGTTGTTGCAGATTTTACAACAAGTACCGCAGGGTCTTTTGCCAACAGCACCATGACCAAAACGGAAAGTAAAAAGAAACAGAGTCCTGCACATTGTCTCTTTGTCCTGCCCACACACACACACACACACACACACACACACACACACACACACAACACCACAAACACACACACACACCACAAAAACATATAACAGGTGGACAAACAATGTTGGACAACAACATGGACTAATGAGAGGTAAGAGTAATTAGTGTTACTGAGATATAGTAACAGCAAAGGACAGAAAGTGAATTAATTATAATCCAAACAAAGGCCATGCACACACACAAACACACACACACACAGTAGCAGCACGGCCTTTGTTTCCACCGTCTTAACTCTCACATGTAATTAGCCTCACTCTCTCTGTCCTTCGCAGATACCGATAGCACACAGGAGGGGGTCAGTGTGGTGTGTGTGTGTGTGTGTGTGTGTGTGTGTGTGTGTGTGTGTGTGTGTGGTTGGGTGGGTATGGGGACAGGGGGGGTCCCAGCATCTCAAGGGACAGGTTATGACAAATAAGATTAATGTGTCCCCTATTTCCAGACTGGTGCACTGGCCTCTCTTCTGCTCTCTCACACACAGTCACATCGTAAAAACACACATACACGCCTCCCTGATAGCCTTTTCTCTCAGGAGAGGGTCCATATGGGGACTAGGGGTCTGGTGGGAGTGTGGGTGTGTATGTAGGACGTCTTTTCCTTTGTTGTCATGCAGAACTGAAAAACAATTATGTTTAAAGATGCAATGCAGAGTATTGCATGTCTTTGGAGACCTTGACTCACAGCTGTCAATTTTTTTTTCAAAGTTTTTAAAGAATTTGTATCTTAGTTCAAGTAAATAATTAAGTAACAATAAATGCATGTTTGTTAACAACCCTAGTATAGAAAATGGTAAACGACACATGAATGAAACCTGCTTTACTAATCATGACAGTGGGAACTGCAGTAATAACGTCACGTCCGTGACTATGATTTTTTCCTTAACTCAAATGTTTTATTGCCTAAAGTTAGTAGTAGTAGTTTTGTTTCACAATGATAACCTTGTATTTAAAACTGTGACCGTTTCTAAACGTTACAAAGAATGGTCACATGGGCTTTGTTGTTTTAGGAGTCATTGGCAAATGACCTAGTCTGTTGTTTAGGTATCTAAACTGTGTTTGGTTTCTGAAGAGTTTTTCTCAGTGTAGAAAATCCATAACCACACACCCGCTGCTCAACCAACACGCCCCTTCCCCTTTTCAACTATTGACCTCTGCTCTTTGGCCCCCCATGCTTGAGTGGTCATTACACTTCACCAAGACAAAGAGGAAATCTGTCTGTGTGTCAGAGACAGACAGAGAGACAGATAGACAGAGAGAGGGTGAGTCAGCTTACATGAATGATGCAAAGTACTGCGTGCATAAATTTCATCTTTCTGTTCAAATTGCAGGGTCTCTTGTGTTATGTGTTGTGGTGGGTGTGTGTGTGTGTGTGTGTGTGTGTGTGTGTGTGTGTGTGTCAGAGGTATAATCTTTTCCCCGTGTATCCCGCTGTGCTCAATCCCCTAGATCTGAGCCTGTACCCCCGACTGAGACAATGTGTGTGCGTGTGTACGTGTGTGAGTGTCTTCCCAGTGTGTGCATGTTGCTGAGGAGACCAACAACCCCCCCATGGCATATCTGACACGCCCTTGCCTGAGGGCTCTGCAGAGCAAGACAGCAAAAAACACACACCTTTGAATGGATTTAAGAAAAAAAAGAAAAAAATTCAAAATAATACATACTTTGATTTGTTGGTGAGGGTGAAAACCATGCACACAGGTTAATCACTGTAGTTTTTGGAGAGATGTACTAGTAGAAGTAGGAGAGGAAGCTGTAGAGGCTTTTCCAGAGAAACCAAGAAAAGCACAAAAGGAGGACACAAAAAGGGGAGAGAACAGATGAAGCAAAATCAACAATTTCTCAGGCCTAATTGGATTAATAAGAAGTGCAATGAATGTGGGATGATCTGATGTATGAGTGTTCATGTGCGCAGCAGTTGTTGCGCCTAAAGCAAAAATATGAAGTAAGAAATGAAGACCGATTTAGACGGACACAGAGTGGGAGAGAGACAGATTTGGAGAAACGAGGAAGACAAAAAGAAAATCATCATGGGAAGAAGACAGAGAGAGGGTGACGTATCTCCTCCCTGTCCTGGTCTGAAACTAATTGGTCCAGGATTAGAGGAGATTATATGTAAAAAATACAAAAAACATTATACAAAGCCTTCCACAGGTCCGGTTTCCATGGTGATCATCTGCTGTGCAACAGTGCAACTGCAACAGGAAGAGAAAATAAAACCAGTTGCTAATTACCAGAAATACAGTTACTAACAAATCGTACAAGACTGTTTAGATTAATAATAAAGCTTTATCGATCCAAACAGGTAGTGAACCAGTGACAGTTTTACAGCCTGATAACACCAGGCAGCCAAACTGTGTAGTCTTATGTGAATAAAGGAAAGGATTGTGTATCAATGCTGCTTATCTGTTAAGTGAAGCTCTGCAAGAAAGTACAGCACAACAATCCTTAATTATCACGATGCATTTCACAATAGAGACATTTTAAGAAGGAAAGATGTGCAGGTAAATACAAGTCAGATTTTACTTTAAATAACAGAAAAACTTAATGTTTCAAGAAATATGGTTGTACTCAATCTTCTTTTTAATGTTGTTTTTTTATATTACTGTTGTTGTACTGGTTAAACGAAAGAGATTTAACATGTAAATTAGTGAGTGTTACAGATGACAGGCCATACAGTCCTGGTAGATTGTTTTAGATGATTATTATCTTTCTTTTTATGCCTCAGGGTAAAATAAACCATTGTGCAGTGTTGTAGCTTCTGATAAGCCTTCAAACTAAGCATCCGCTTAGAATCCATACGTCTAAACTTTGCAATTAACCAAGCCAGTTGTTTCCCCTTGCTTCCAGTCTTCATTTCAAAATACTTGCTAAGCTAATCAACTCCTGGCTCCAGCTCCATTTTTACTGTACCATAATGAGCAAGAAAGTGAAAAAGCTGTCTGAGCTCACTATGCATACAATACATTTTGTCACGTTGCATGTTAGGCTGTGATTAACATGTGAGTAACATGTAACATAACTCATTGTGAGACCACATGCATGTATTCATTTTAAATCTGGATCTGTTTTTTGTTAAATGTTTCCTATGAACAATACTTAAATAATAGATTAGAATAATGCAAACATTACAACAACAAAAAACATAAACAGAAAAAAACATCATGACAATGAACAAGACCAAACACACGTTTAAGGAAGTACATGAAATGGATAGTTTTTGAAGTGCTGCCATTAAAATCAAGTTTAATTGGTTGCATTAATCACAAAAACAGTTATCAGTGGAAGGTCTGTCATTTCTTTTTCTCAAGCCAGTGCACATGACAGCAGAAAAAAACATTAAACATCTCATGATACTGAATAGAAGAAGTCTTTGACATTTACAAAAATATATATAAAAAACAAAATTCAAAAATAGTGAGAAAATAAGAACAAGGCAGAGGTGTGGAGACAAAACAGAAAGTTCCTGAGGCGTCACACAGTGTGAACAAGTACACTTCTCAAAAATGTTAAACTTCAATTATTTGCTGAGACATTTTTGCTTCAACATCCAAAAAAGCATCTGCTGTTATTTAAAAACAGTCTTTTACCTTTCAGAAAGCCTCTGATACTCCGTCTGATTACAGATCTCAACTTAAACACTCACGTGTGCTGGTTTAGGCTTCAAATCCAGCTCTGTACTTTACAACGTGTCAGCTGTTGTTTTTTTCCTTGGGTGTCACGCTGTTGGTTCGTCTGTAAAATGCACTTGACTCTGAAGCAGAAAGCTTTCCTCCCTGTCAGTCTTACAGGCTGATCAGAAAGGCTAAGGCATCATTTTTTTCTTGTTCCATCACTGCTTCTGAAATGTATTCTTCTATCTGTAGAGAGGGCATCACAGACAGTTGTAGCTGTGACAAGCAAATGCAACAACAACCAGCCAACTAACCAATAACAAGAAATTGTTGTTTAGTTGGTGAAATAGGACACATTTCATATCTTGTTCTTGTTATTTTCTTCTGCTGCCAATATTCAGATTTTTGTGTATTAGGAGCTCAATTGGTACAAATGAAAGTTACCATCTGAAGTTTGCTGCCACTAGTAGCTATGGAGCAATGTTTTTATGAGTGGTCTGTGCAAGAGGATGCACACGCATGCACGTGTCACCATAGTCACCATACTTTTTATTCATATTTTGTTTATGAATCATTGTTATGTTCTAAAAACCTAACCGAAAGATCACTGATTCCAAATAACACAGCTATTGTAGTCTCTCTTTCTCACACACACACATACACACACACATACACACACACACACACACTCACTCACACACACACACACACACAGACACACACACCTGGTCCTTTCCTTCCTTGCTCGACCAGATGTTATCATTGATATTTCGATGTAAAATCAAGTGTGAGAAATGTTTTTAATTATCCAGCCACCTGGACAGGGTTGTAGCATGCAGACACGCGCACACACACACATATACACACACACACATTGTTTCAGGTAACAGATGTTGTCCTTCTTTTGATTAAAGTCAACAAATTAAGACATTGTAACCAGTCACTGCTGCAGAAATGCCACAACATTATATAATCAGCTGTAGGGGAATACTGCAGATTGGTTAGTCCTTAATGCAATCTTGGTAACTAGATTTCTTATATTGTAAGAAGGAAGGGAATTTGTTAAAAAAAGAGAGAATGATTTTCATTAGTATGAATTTCATTGAAAAGTTAAATAACACCACCAATGGAAAAAAAGGTGTGGAATATTCAAATTTTGAAATAAGTTCAGTAATGACAATATCCGTAGAACAGTTTGAACACATAGTATAGTATGTAAAAAGTGATTAAAAAGGTCATAGTGTAGTATGTAATAAAAAGGATAGAAAGTAATTGTAAAGTATGTTGAAAAAAAGTCAAAGCAAAGTATGTTGAAAAAGTGATAAAAATGTAATTAAAGTATGTCAAAAAAGTGGTATAGTATATGGAAAAGAAATTGTAGTATAGTATGGCAAAAAAGTCATAAAATGTTCGAAATGTTAAAAAATCTTTAAAAAAGGTAAAAGTGTAGTAGTGCAAAAAAGCATAGTGTGTTAAAAAGCATAGTATGTTGAAAAAAGTCATAAATTATTATGTCAAAAAAGGCATAGTACTGTATATTGAAAAAGAAATTGTATAGTATGTTGTAAAAAAAAGTCATATAAAGGTCAAAGCATTTTGTGTTGAAGAAATTCATAAAAAGTCATAGCATAGAATGTTGTGTAACACACTATACCATGTTTTTTATGACTTATTTTCACAAACTATACTATTGACTTTTTTCAACATACTATACTATGACTTTTTATGACATATTATACTATAAATCTTTCCGACATAGTATACTGTGACTTTTTTATGACTTTTTTCAACATAGGCCTGCTATACTTTGACATTTTTTCAACTTACTATTCAATTCTTTTGGACATACTTTACTATGCCTTTTTTCCAATACACTATACTGAGACTATTATAAGTCATAGTGTAGTAAGTCAGAAAAATTCAGAAAAAAATGTGTCGGAAAAAGTCATGATATAGTATGTTGGATAAAAGCCATAATGTAGTTTGTAAAAGAAAGTCTTGAAAATATCATAGTATAGTATGTAGTAAAATGTTATTAAAAAGTTATAGTATGTCGAAAAAACGTTATAAAAAAGTCTAAATGTTGGCTAAAAAGTCATTGTACAATATTTTAGAAAAAAATCATAAAGTATTTCAAAATGTAACCCTCAACCTCACATCATCGTTTTATCCTCTAGCAGCTTATCTCACTGAGCTATATGTGAAGCTCATGGAGGAATGGTTAGGAGCTGTATTTAGCATTCACCTTACAAAAGATAAAAAAGTTCTTAAAAGTCATACTAGAGTATGCCGGAAAAAAGGATTAGTATAGTGTGTCCGAAAAAAAATCATTGTATATTATTTTGGAAAAACTCTGGGAGTTTGAAGAATTGAACCCTCAACCTCAAATCTGGAAATCTTATGCTTAGCAGCTCATCTCACTGAACTGTTTGTAAAGCTCATTGAGGATAGTTTTGGTTATATCATTCATTCAAAAGAAGTTATAAAAAAGTCATAGTAATGTACGTCAAAAAAAGTCATGGTACAGTTTCTCGGGAAGAAACATTAAAGTATATCATGTTGAGTCATTTTATAGCATGTTGAAAAAAAAGTAATTTGAAAGTCTTGTTCTTAATCTTCAACACACAAAACGGAAAACATCCCAACTAATTATATTCTTTATTATTTACTGAGCTCCGGTCCGTATTCTGATTTGCTGTCTGAATTCTCTGAGTTTTTATCATGTGTAGTCCTCAAATCAGACAAAGTACTTATTGTAGGGGATTTTAATATCCATGTGGACGTTGACAGCAATAGCCTTAGTACTGCTTTCAACTCATTATTGGATTCAATTGGTTTTAGTTGAGGATTGAGGATTTAATAATATTTTCACAGAATCCTGTATTATCAGACCATTTTTAAATAACTTTTGAATTCTTACTACCTGACTATACTGAATTAGATCAAAGCTTCTATACTAGAGGCCTGTCTGACGGTGCTGTAGCTACATTTACGTAAGATAGTCCAACAGCATTTAACTCAATGTCATTCTTTAATATAACAGAGGTACTTTATGTTAACTTTAGTCCCTCCCAAATTGATCATTTTGTAGACGGTGCTACGACCTACCTACGGATGACTTTAGACTCTGTTGCTCGTCTCAAAAAGAAGACGATGAAGCAAAGGAAACTAACACCTTGGTATAACTCCTAAACTCGCAAATTAAAACAAATCTTGCGAAAACTTGAAAGTAAATGGCGTTCCACCAAACTGGAAGAATCTCGTTTGGAACAGTCTAAAAAAAATAAAAGGCCCTCACAACTGCCAGATCAGACTATTACGCCCCACTGATAGAAGAAAATAAGAACAACCCAAGGTTTCATTTCAGCACTATAGCCAGGCTGACAGAGGCGACTGTGGCTCAGTGGTGGAGCAGTTACCTGCCAATCGGAAGGTTGGTGGTTCAATCCCTGGC
>NC_045746.1:13828356-13829195 GCF_008692095.1 Etheostoma spectabile
CATGTCAAAGTGTCCTTGGGCAAGATGCTGAACCCCGAATTTCCCCCGATGCTGCGCATTGGAATGTGAATTCCAATTTTATTTGATGAGCAGGTGGCACCTTGTATGGCAGCCTCAGCCATAGTGTGTGAATGATGAATGTTTCCTTTATGATGTAAAAGTGTTTTGAGTAGTCGTGAAGACTAGAAAAGCGCTATATAAATACAGCACATTTATAGTTACAGCTCTATTGAAGCAGCTCTGAGCTGCGATGACGTCAAGAGCTTGTTTAATGATAAAATGAAAACAGTTGGAGATAAAATTCACCATCTTCTGCCCTCAACTTCTAACGGTTCACCTTTAAACGCAGGACTACCAGAAAGGACGACAAGGCCTAACATGTACTTGGACTGCTTTTATCTCATAGATCAACCATTAATATTAAATGTCTCTTCAGCTAAGCCATCTACCTGTCTCTTAGCCCCCATCTCAATGAAAAAAGAAGTGTTACCCGTGGTTACCACTTCATTCCTTGATACGATAATTATGGCTATATTAACAGGTTATGTATTTATGTAGTCATTTAAAGTAGCTGTGATCAAATCTTTTCTGAAAAAAAACACCTTCCATCCTGATGTCTTAGCCAACTATAGACCTTTATCTAATCTTCCCTTTCTCTGCAAGATCCTTGAAAAGGTGTTTGCTAATCAGTTATGTGATTTTCTACATAGCAATAGTATATTTGAGGACTTTCAGTCAAGATTTAGAATGCATCATAACACAGAGACGGTACTGTAGAAAAACAAGAGCAACCTTTTTTCGTCTTTGTAACATTGCCAAAATTAGGAACATCCTGTCTC
>NC_045746.1:13829205-13830606 GCF_008692095.1 Etheostoma spectabile
TGAAAAACTAGTCCATGCATTTGTTACTTCCAGGCTGAACTACTGTAATTCCTTATTATCAGGATGCTCAAACAAGTCCCTTAAGACTCTCCAGCTGATCCAGAGTGCAGCAGCGCATGTTCTGACAAGAACTAAGAAAAGAGATCATGTTTCTCCTGTATCAGCTTCTTTGCATTGGCTTCCTGTAAAATCCAGAATTAAATTTAAAATAATTCTCCTGACCTACAAAGCTCTAAATGGTCTAGCACCAAAATATCTATAAGAGCTCTTAGATCCTTATTGTCCCACTAGAGCCCTATGCTCCCAGAATTCAGAGCTACTTGTGGTTCCTAGAGTTTCTAAAAGTAGAATAGGAGCCATAGCCTTCAGCTATCAGGCTCCTCTCCTGTGGAACCAGCTCCCAACCTGGGTTTGGGAGGCAGACTCCATTACCACATTTAAGAATAATCTAAAAACCCTCCACTTTAATAAAGCTTATAGTTAGGGAGTAAAGAGTTGCAGTGCCTGGCCAGGCCCACCTGCTTTTCTTCATAGTCGTCAGATCAATTTACCATATAATCAATAATGTAATAAAAGTAGAGGGAGGCAGGCCAGTACAGCCCGATCAGGGAAGGGGGAGTTCTAGCCCGACCAGACTCCTCTCCTCAACTTGTCTCTCTTAGTTATGCTGTTGTAGTTCTAGACTGCCGAGGGATTTCCTTCCTTTGACGCACTGAGTTCCTCTCTCCTCTCCCTTTCCATTTGTATGCATCCTGTCCCAGAAATGCCTGTTACTAACCTAGCTCTGGGGAGTTTACTAACCTAGAACTATAATTTTGATTAGGATGGCACCAAGATTTTGGTTGCAGCTGTTGCTGTGGTCCTGCTGCACTACACCCTGCGGTGCTCTGCTGCGGCCTGCTATGCCCTGCTGTGCCACGCTACATACTTTAAAGCCCTGCAGCTACTACTACTACCACTTTTTAGTCACTCTTCCATTTTGTTACTGCCACAGTGCATCTGACCCCCAACCGACCCCATCAGACACCGCCTACCTAGAGCCTGGGCCTTTCCTCGCCACTATGCATGGTTGCACTGTTGCACCATGCTTGCTCTTTCGGGAATTGTTGGGACTTTATATTTTATAGAGTGCGCTCTACAGTGATGGGAATAACGGCGTTATAAAATAACTGCGTTACTTTTTCGGTAACAAGTAATCTAATTGATTACTCTTCCCATCTTAATAACACCATTACCGTTACATTCAAAAAATGTGGCACGTTACCATAATTGAAGCTGTTTTTACATCAGACCAACTTGATCTCTGAGCAGAGAGGCAAATACTTTTTTTCTTCCTTGGTTAGTGGGCAGTGCACGAGGCAATCGCATAATGCTGACGATTGGCTGAGGTTGAGTAAAATT
>NC_045746.1:13830616-13830974 GCF_008692095.1 Etheostoma spectabile
CCAATCAGAGGTAGAGTTGGGCGGGTGTTCATGAGCACGCATACAAACTCAACGAGAGACAGGTATGGCGTTATGAAAGCAAGGAGAGGGGGAACTTTTCCTGCTAAAGATTTCCCACTGTGGTCAGAAAACATTCAAAGCTAATTGTCACTTTCTCACTTCTCCCTTGCTCTATCACACAGACACACAGACACACACACACACACACACACACACGCCGGCTCGAAGCACACACCAGTGCAAAAAATATCAAAAGTTCCAAAACATCCATGTTGTTATTTGTGTCAATCTTCTAGAAACAATATCTACATACATGGCATATTCTCACTTGGTCCCACAGCAACATTAAAAGAGTTTA
>NC_045746.1:13830991-13831186 GCF_008692095.1 Etheostoma spectabile
ACAGTTTCTGTTAATAATGTATTGTATTAAGTGTCCATTTCATTATAATATTCAGATGTACCATGAATAATAATAATAAATAATAACAATATTATTATTATTATAAATAATAACATACAATAATAACATGCACATGTATTTTGTGTTTCATTAAAGAGGGGTGGAGATGGGGTCACATTTGAGCATTTAAAAATG
>NC_045746.1:13831196-13860928 GCF_008692095.1 Etheostoma spectabile
TAATGCATTAGTTACTTTCTGAAGTAACAAGTTACCTTTATAATTTGTAACTGAGCATCTAATTTACTTTTACTTACTTTTTGGAAGAAGTAACTAGTAACTGTAACCAATTACTTTTTAAAAGTAACTTGCCCAACACTGGCGCTCTAGACCTACTCTATCTGTAAAGTGTCTCGAGATATCTGTTGTTATGATTTGATGCCATAAATAAAATTAAAATGAAACGAATTGAATTGAATTGAATTAAATTGAGTTAAATTGAATTTTAAAAAAGTCAACAAATTCATAGTATAGTATGTCGAAAGAAAAGTCATAGAAAAATATGTCAAAATAGTCATTAAAAAGTCATAGTATAGTATGTTGAAAAAAAGTCATATTACACCATGTAAAAAAAAGACATTGTATAGTATGATAAAAGAAGTCATAAAAAAGTCATAGTGTAGTATGTTGAATCAGAGTCAGAGTATAGTATGTCGGAAATAAATTCATAGTATAGTGTCAAAAAAATGTCTTAGAATGTTGAAGAATTGAACCCTTAACCTAAAAATGACTTAAAAGTCATAAAAAATTATAGTATAGCATATAAAAAAAAGTCAAAATAAAGTCATAAGATGTCCAAAAAAAGTCATAGAATAGTAAGTGGACAAAAAGTCATTGTATAGTGTGTCGAAAAAGTCATAAAAAGTCATAGTGTAGTATGTCATAAAAAGTCATATTGTGGTATGTCATAAACAATCATAAAAAAGACATTGTATAGTGCATTAAATAAAAAGTCATAGTATAGTATTTTCAAAAAAAGTAATTGTATACTATTTTGTAAAAAACTCATGGTATTTTATGGAATTTAACCCTAAACCTCAAAACTACAAATCTTATGTGAAGCAACTAGTATGTTGGAAAAAAGTCATAGTAAAGCATGTTGAAAAAAGTCATAAAACAGTCAGTGTAGGATGTCGGACAAAAAAAGTCATAGTATAGTATGTCAAAAAAAGTTGTTAAAAAGTCATAGTATGTTGGGAAAAAAAATTATAGCACAATTTTTTTGGAAAAACTTGTTGTACAAATTATAGATCAATGAAGAATCAAACCCTCAAATTAACATCTTTATTTTACCTGAAGCAGCTTATCTCACTGAGCTGTTTGTGAAGCTACTCGAGGAATGGTTCGCAGTTGGGTTTATTGTTCCCACTACAGAAGACAAAGAAGTTATAAAAAATTCATAGTATAGTATTTCAAAAGAAAAGTAATAATATAGTAAAAAATAGGAAAAGGTGAAGGTATAGTATTTTGGAAAAAACACTAATATGTTGAAGAAGTGAACCCTCAAACTCCAGTTTAGAAATTTCATGTTTAACAGCCTATTTTTTTTTTTAGTTTTCATATTTTACATTTACAATGGTTCAGAGCTTGAATTTATTCTTCAAACTAATGAAGTCAAAAAAGTCATAAAAAAATCATATTATACTATGTTGGAAAAAAGTTATAGTATCAAAAATACTTACTTTATGTCAAAAAAGGCATAAAAAAGTCATAGTATATTACGTTGAATAAGAGTCTAAAGTAAAAAAAAGTCATAGTATAGTACGTAAAAAAAACTCATAGAGTAGTATGTCACTAAAAAGTCGTAGTATAGCATAAAGTCATAAAAAAATCAAAAAAACGTCATGAAAAGTCATAGTATAGTATGTCTGAAAAGTCATATAAAAGTCACAGTATAGCATGTCAAAAAGAAGTCATATTAGAGTCATGGTATAGTATGTCAAAAAAGTCATAGTATAGTACATAAAAAACTCACATAATAGTATGTCAATAAAAAGTCATAGTATAGTATATAAAGTCATAAAAACTCAAAAAAACGTCATGAAAAGTCATAGTATAGTATCTCTGAAAAGTCATTAAAAAGTAATAGTATGGTATGTCAAAAAAAGTCACAGTATAGCATGTCAAAAAAAGGTCATAGAATAGTATGTCAAAAAACTCATAAAAAGTCATAGTATGGTATGTAAAGTCATAAAGAATCATAAAAACGTCATGAAAGTCATAGTATAGTATGTCTGAAAGACGTAAAAAAAGTCATAGTATAGTATGTCAAAAAAAAGTCATAGAATAGTATGTCAAAAAACTCATAAAAAGTCATAGTATGGTATGTCATGAAGAGTGGCAAAAAAGTCATTGTATAGTATGATGAAAGAAGTCATAAAAAAGTCATAGTATAGTATGTTGAATAAGAGTTAGAATATAATGTGTCAGAAATAAATTCATAGTATAGTGTCAAAGAAAAGTCTTAAAATATTGAAGAATTGAATCCTCAACCTAAAAATCTTCATTTCGACCAAGCAGCTAAGCTCACTGAGCCATTTGTGAGGCTAAAGACGGAATTGCACGGAGTCGTATTTATCGTCTAAACTAAAAAAGTCATAGTATAGCAGGTCAAAAAAAAGCCATAGGATAGTATGTCAATAAAAAGTCATAGTATAGTATATCAAAAAGTCGTAAAAATCATAGCATTGCAAAAAAAAGTCACAATAAAGTTATAAGATGTCAAAAAAAGTCATAGGATGTTATGTTGATGAAAAGTCAAAGAATAGTATGTCAAAAAACTCATTAAAAGTCATAGTATGGTATGTCATAAAGAGTCATAAAAAAGGCATTGTATTGCATGATGAAAGAAGTCATTAAAAAGTCATAGTACAACATGTCAGAAAGAAGTAATAGTATTGTATGTTGGAAAGAAGTTACAATGTAGTATTTCAGAAGAACACTCTGGTGTTGAAGAATTGAACCGTGCACCTCATATCTTGAAATTTCATGTTGAGCAACTTATTTCTCTGACCTATTTAGGAAGCTCAGTAAACAATGGTTTAGAGCTATTGTTAAAGTTAATAAAGCCAAAAAAAGTCATGAAAAAGTAGAAAAAAATCATAAATAGTATGACAAAAGACATATTATAAAATAATCATAGTTTACCATGTTAGAAAAAGTCTTAGTACAATATTAGGAATATAGTCCTAAAAATGTCATTGTATGGTATTTTGGAAAAAAAATCATAGTACATTATTTTGGAAAAAAGTTATATAGCATGTTGAAAAAATTATCATAGATCAAAGACAAATTAAAAACCTTACATGTTTATTTTATCTGTAGTGGCTTATCTTATTGAGCTATTTGTGAAGCTCATTGAGCAACAGTTTGGAGTTGGATTTATTATTTTTTATTTATATTTTATTATACTAAAGACAAAGGAGTTTTGACAAGGTCATGGTATGTGGCATGTCGAAAAAAATGTAATAGTATAGTATGATGTAAAAAGTCATATTATAGTATTTCGGAAAAAAGTAATAGTATTGGATGTCAGAAAAAAGTCATAGTATTATATTTTGGAAAAACACTAATACGTTGAAGAATTAATCCTCAACCTCACACTGTATCTAGAAATTCCATGTTTAGCAGCTGATCACAATGAACTATTTGTGAAGATCGTTATTGTTTAATGATCTTCACAAATAGTTCATTAGAGCTTGTAGTCATTGTTCAAACCAATGAAGAAAGTCAGACATGATTCAAAATATTGGAAGTGGAAAAAAAAATCATAAAAAGTCATTGTATAGTATGTTGAAAGAAAGTCATAAAAATGTCATAGTATGTTATGTCAAAACAAGTCATGGTATAGTATGTCGACAAAAGTCCTGAAAAAGTCATAGTGTGGTATGTCAAAAAAGTCATAGTACAGAATGTCTAGTATAGAACCGAGCAGCTAAGCTCACTGAGCCATTTGTGAGGCTGAAGAAGTAACGGCTCGGAGTTGTATTTATCGTCTAAACTAAAAAAGTAATTGTATAGTAAGTTGGAAAAAAAGTCATAGTATGGTACATCAAAAAAGTCATAGGGTAGTATCTTGATAAAAAGTCATGGTATGGTATGCTGAAAAAAGTCATTAATACGGTCATAGTATAGTATGTTTAATAAGAGTCCGAGTATGGCATGTCGGAAATAAAGTTATAGTATAGCATGTCGAAAAAAAGTCATAAAATTTCATTGTATGGAAAAAAGTTATATAGTATGTCAGAAAAAAAACATAGATCAAAGACAACTCAAACTCTCAGTCTTAAATCTTTATTTTACCTGTAGGAGCTTATCTCACTGAGCTGTTTATGAAGCTAATTAAATATTAGTTCAGAGTTTGATTTATTAAGACAAATGAGTTGTGAAAATGTCACAGTATGGTATGTCGAAAAAAAATGTAACAATATAGTATGTCGGAAAAAAGTCACAGTAAAGTATTTCAGAAAAACACTAACAAGTTGAAAAATTGAACCCTCAAATCTTGAAATTTTATGTTCATCAGCTTATCTCACTGAACTATTTGTGAATTATACAAAATGTGTACAGTTTGCTGCCTGTGAAGTCCTACAAGGTGTACCTTTTGGGGCTCCAAAGGAAGCTGTGAGAAATCTGATACATTACTTCAAGTAATGTCCCTTGAGTCAGCATTGGTTGGGGATGAAGACCAAAAGTTTGACTCTCAGACTGAACTGTCGGCGGTCGAGTTGCATTGTGGGTGATGTAGGCGCCTGGTTTTGACAATGAAGAATGCAAATGACAGAATGTGTGGAATGAAAAAAGACAATATATCGGCTCCTGCTGCATCAATTTTTATCCTTTTTCCAAGTTAATACCCATCATTGGTCAAAAATGTTATAGGAGTGCAATGCTAAATTGAGAGAGTACAAATCCATCTTGACATGATGTCAAGCCATGTCTAGATACAATTGCTAAAGTATGACTGGGCAATGGCTGTCTTTGGGAGAAGTTAAGCAAACGTTTTCATCATCTTTAGTTTTGCCGTGTTAAGGTTCAATCCCCCATTAAATATGTTCATATATGGAGCATTAGCAAAAACTGTTTTGTGGTAAACATAATGCCCTTTTCCACATATTGGTACTGATTGGGAGATATTAGTCTGTGTTTAGTCAGGTTGTGGTTAGCCTAGCTTAACATAAAGACTACTAACAGGGGGAAACAGCTAGCTGGGATCTGTCAAAAGTAAACGTGCTTTAAAATCCTACCAGCCACTCTTAAGCTAGTTTATTTACACAATGTACCTTATCTTGTTTGATTATTCCTTAAACATGAACAGGAGTGTAAAACATGAACTATCCATATTCCCTTTCTCTGTTTCTCTTTTTTTCCCTTCCCATTCCCACCCCGTTTAATTTTCTGTTCCTTTTTTACTCTATTTATTCACTGTCTTTTGTTTCTTTTTTCTTTCAACCTGCCACCATTCCTCTCTGTCTTTCTCTCATTTCCCAGTTCACTGAGTTAAATATGGGAAAACCAAACCAATCAGGCCTTGACATGGTTATTATTTTTAAGTACAGATTTTTTAAATTTTCTCTCTCTCTCTCTCTCTTTTTCACACACACTTTCTCTCTCTATCTCTGCCTCTGTCTCTCCATCATTACCATTTGTCCTCTTTTCCCCTCCTTTTACCTCTTTTTATTACCTCTCTTTCTCAATCAGTATTCTGTCTATTTACTGGGATTGAAAAATTGCAATACTATAAGATTTTTAAACCCATGAATTAATAATCATTAACATTTGACCAATGTTTGTGTGTGTGTGTGTGTGTGTGTGTGTGTGTGTGTGTGTGTATGTGTGTGTGTGTATGTGTGTGTGTGTGCGTGCGTGCGCGCCTTGTGAAGGATTCCCAGAAGAAGCCTACTTGCCATGAAGTAAGACACAATCTATACACACATTCACAAGTGAACCATGCACTCAGAAGATCCATAATAAACCCAAATGAAAGAGCGTCCATAAAAATCCTGAATCCATGTAGACTGCACAAACTTCATGTATTTTGCTAATCCTGCTCAAACTGTGCAAAGTTACTTACCTTATCCAGGAATTGAATTCCTATTGAGCTTGTTTAAAGCGAGCAGTGAGTATTTATAATGTGTAACATCGTCGGCGGGGATGGCTGACTGTAACTTTTGGACAAATGATGCAGAACCACAAATGAGACAAAGATGTATTTTTTATTTTATTTCTCTTGAAGGCAAACATTCAAATGATCAAGGTAAGTCAGCTAATAAGGAATCCTTCTTATAAAAATATGTGGATGATGACGGTGATGTAACCATTCTTTGTTCGCATTGGATACATTTAATGTAATGAGCATTGTTTTATATAGGCTTGCGTAATTATAAATATAATATATAATAAAATCTGTTTAACGTATCATAGGCCTTGTGTATGTTTTCTGTGTACTCTTATGTTTTTTGTATCTTCAATCAAATCAGTGTGAGTTCTGTGAATGGCTGCAAGACACATTTCAAGTTAAAGTTGGAGTTTGTTTAGTCATTTATAATAATTCAGTCAGACAACTCACATTTAAAATGTTTATTACAGCAGCAGAACATGTGTTTGACAGCCAGACTCCAACCTCCAAGCATTTTGATTTACACAAGATATTGCGGAGTGATGATAAAGTAGCTCTCCCCTGGCCGGAGGCAGGTAGCAATACAGGTGCAGAGCATTAGCAGTATTGACAAGGCAGAGATGGGGAAATTGTGCAACTTAAATACACCGCCAAAATGAGGGGGTGTGTTTGGTTAATGATACGGGTAGTGAGGCATGTCACGTGTGTGTACAGTAGTACAGCTCGAATTGACTGCATGAACTAGCTCACAAGCGTCACAAGAAATTATGAACAATTACAAGCAAAAACTGGGAAATAAGAACGTGTCCCAGGGCCAAAAGATACAGAGAGAAAAGACGGGGAGGCGGAAAAAATAAAACGAATGCAACAGAAAGAGAGACGTTCACGTCCACATTCATAAACAGACACCCACACAGTCAGACCACAAGGGACCAATCGCATACGCAAACAGAAGTAAAAGCTGAAGCACAAATTTACAACAGGGATTTCTGTTTGAGTTTTTGTTTTGTTTTCTATTTTCTTAGTTTTCTTCTTGGGGCTCCATTAATGCGAGCAGCAGATAGTTCCATATACCAAAAAAGAGAGGATCCATGCACGAGCAGACAAGTCATGAGGTGGTTTCCAACAGGTTGCAATCATTTTTTTAGCAGCTGCAAGTCCAGCAAACACAGCACGTTTTTAAGCTTTAGAGAACTGAAAGGCTGACAGGTCTTTCAGAATCAAAACATTGACAGTAACTTTAATCAAGGCAGAAATTGTGGATGCAATATTTTTCCAGAACTGACCAACAGGAGAGCAGCCCTAGTGTTATGGCATGGGTAAGATGAGGACCTAGAAGCAGAAAGCAGGCAGGCAAAAGTTGAGCAGAAGATTCATTTGACCAACAAAACAAAGTTCACATGAAAGTGGCGAACAAGAGAACAGGGAATCCAAACAACAAATGTAATCCAAAAACAGTAAATAGAGAAGAAAGAAAATCCAGGGACAAAAAATCGCACTGAACCCAACTGAAACTGGCACATGAAAACACTACAATGATCTGACACGAGACATAGGGAACACAAAGACTAAATACACCAGGTAAAAAGCAAACACGGGACAGGTGACAGTAGGGCTGGGGAACAGGTGGAACACATTAGACAATCACACAGGTAGGAAAACTAAAAGACAGAAAGTAACCCAGGACAAAAAAGACAGAAAACAAGACCATCAAAATATAACAGGAAACGGAGCAAAATACAAAACAGAAAAACAGACCACCAAAATAAGACTAAACACCAAAACCATAACACCCAGAACCTGCTGAATCTGCTGATGATCTTGATTGCGTGATACTTCTGGCATGAGACCTACATCGGGTATTCAATTGGCGGCCCCAGGGCGGGTCCGGCCCCTGAGGGATTTGTACAGGCCGTGGAGTGAAGTGGAGTTATTACATATGGGTAGTCTCATACATCGCATGACTAGGTTAATTGTACATTCTTGTACGGTAGGAGGCAGTAGCGGTATGCACCCCTTCAGCCATGGTGGCAAAACAGGTAGAATATCTACCTGTTTCGGCGGAATATATTTTGGGGAACCACACATGACAATCAAAGCCGCCCATTCGCGCTTAGTGCCGCGCTCTGACTTTCTTTCAAGCCAAGGCAAAGTTTGGCTAACAAGAAAAAAAGTCTCTCACACCTTAAAAAAAGAAAAGGTGACTCAGAGAACGGCAGTTCAACAGTGAATGGACAGAGAAATACGCGTTTATTGCCGTTGATGCGAATCCTGTTGTTAATCTGCAACGAGTGCCTTGCGTGTGCAAAGAGTATAATTGAGAAGGGTTTCAAGACAACGCATGCTAACTTTGATGCTACTTTCTCCTGGGCTCTGTGCTCGGGGGAGCAAGATAACGGGGCTTACATCTTGTTACGAGCAAAGACGTCGCAATTTGTTCGGGCCTGTACAGATCAAGAGAGAGCAACTGCGGCGTCGTTACGAGTGGCATGGATATTGGCACAAAAGAAAAAGCCGTTTACAGACAAGGACAGTCAAGGAGTGTATGCTGGCATCCATTGAGGAGGTGGTAACAGATGAGAAAACCCGAAAAAACAATATCGATTTGATCAAGCAAATTCCAATTTGACACGTCAAATATGAGGAGAGTCGAGTCCCTTGCATCGGACGTTTTCGAGACGCTTTGGACAAGCTGAGGAAGGCCGAGGTGATGTCTTTGGCCGTGGATGAGTCGACTGATAACAGTGATGTGCACAGCTGTGGCTCTCTGTGCGATTTTTTTGATGGGGAATGTTTTCGTGAGGATCGCTTGGTCTAATTCCATGGAGGGGCACACTACGGTGAGATTATCTTCACTAAAATTGCTTCATTCTTTGAGGAGAACAACTTGGATTTGGCACGCGTCAATGTTTTTTTTTTTGAAGGAAAAAGCGTGTGTTGTATTAAGTTCCATTAGCTCTTCTATTTTCAACCGTGAGAACGGGGACAGTTTGATATTTCTGAGGATTTATTCCCCTCTTACTTGTAACACTGAAAGTATCTCTTCATTGTCATTGAGGATAATGACTGTAAATTTGTACAGTTATGTGCAATTATGGATGTTTTCTGTTAGTTAACTGCATTTCTCTAATTGTCTGTCTCTTTGATTTTCAACATGTATTGTCTTTTGAATGGAACAATGTCATGGACCTGTGTGTCTTAGTGTAAAAATATGCATACGGTGTTCGTCATTTACAAAATAGATATATTGACTCTCAGTATGTTGTTGTAATTCTTTATTGTTACTATAATTACTCATTTCTCGGCCCTATTTTGCTCAGTTTATGAACTGGCCCAATCCAAATTAATTGAATAGCCTGCCATACATCATGCCAGTCTGTACTCAGGCCTGGGCAATCGCCTGCCCAGATCCTCTCAACAGGAAGGAAAGAGCGTCCAGAAAAAGCCTAGATACCATACCACATTTTTAGGCTGCATAGTAAATAACTTCTGAATAGGATGAATGGGCAAAGGCCTCTGCCACTGTATGCTTTGAATGCTGATCTCAATTGAAGATAAAAGAAAAAAGAGGAACGTTGCAGATTGAATGCATTTTGTAAGTCCCAGATGGGTAACAAGCCAACCGTGCCAAAAATGTCTTTTAGACAATGAACTTTCCTTTGCTCCTATTGTGGGGCTGTTATCTGCCTCCCACCAATCAGGATGGCTCTATTATTGAATAATGAGGGGAAAGTGTGCCAGTTACAAGCCACATTGCAATATGTTTCAGCTAATCTCCAAGTTTTGATAAGATGAGAGATAATAGGGACAAAGCATAGCTGGCACTGTTTGTTAGAAACATTGGCAAAAAGAACATCATGGAGTCATAGCACTTTCAAAGGTATAGTGACACAAATGACAAATAATGCAGGACTCAATTGGTAACTGGAAATAAAGAGGAGGAGATGCGTCCGGTTAAGACTCAAGCTGTGGATTAAAATACAAAGCATAAATCATACTAATAAAAGTTTTACCAAGGCCCATCACCTCTAAGACTGACCACAAAAATGGCCACTGAAGTCTGTCAAATGCTTTCATTGCATCAAGAGGAAGAAGTGACATTGGGAGCTTACTGTCCTCTGCTGCATCAACAATGTGGAGAAGGCGTCTAACATTGTCTGATGCTAGTCTCGTTTTTATGAATCCTGTTTGGTTGGAGTTCACCAACTTTGCCATATGAGACTCCAAGCGTCGGGCTAGGAGCTTTGCAAAGATTTTTATATCAGCATTCAGCAGGCTCAGATGTTGATGGCTAGACCACACTGTAGGATCCTTATCCTTTTTCAAAAGTAAAGAAATGAAGGCTGTGTTAACATCCCCTGAGACCTCCCCTTTTCAATTGAGAAGTTAACCATGTCAAGAAGGAAAGGGCCCAACTTTTTCCATTTAAGCCTTGTGATGTTCCTTTTTGTATATTCTGTACTGCCACCTGGACTTCATGTCTGTTTTGGGTTAAAAGTGGAAATTAAAATTCAACAGTAGTTATTACACTGTGGAGTTTTAAAGACATGCTCATTACATTATCAGGCAGGGAAACAAAGACAAGAGTCATAATGAACCAGAAACTTGAAGTCAGAATATGTTGGCGTCTGCTGCTTGGATTTTGCCAATTTCAAGTAATTTTGGTAAAAAGAGAGAGAGATGGGAAAGAGAGCTCAGGATTAAATCTGGGAAAAATCCTTCTTTTTTTCCCGATTCTTTTCACTCCAAAAATGTGCAGCTCTGTAGGAAATTGTCTCGTTGTGTGTTGTGTGTGTGTGTGTGTGGTGTGTGTGTGTGTGTGGTGTGTGTATGTGTGTGTGTGTGTGTGTGTGTGTGGGGTGTGTGTGGATTACAAATGTTTGGTATTTATTTCAGAGCTACAGGAAGCTCTGTGTGACTTTTTCACAACAGGGGGTCTTGCTTCAATAACATGCCCCTATGTGTGTGTGGTGTGTTGTGTATGTTGTGTGTGTATGTGTGTGTGTGTGGTGTGTAAATGTGGGGGTTTGTGTCTTTTTTGTTGATTTGTCACACCATATTTTTGTCTTTGTACTTTCTTGTGTTTCAGCAGGTTTGTGCATCTCTGTGGTGTACGTGTGTGTGTGTGTGTGTGTGTGTGTGTGGGGGTGTGTGTGTGTGGTGTGTGGTGGGTGTGGGTGTGTGTGTGTGCGTGTGTGGTGCGTTTGTGGTGTGTGCGTGTGTGTGTGTGTGTGTGTGTATGTGTTATGTGTGGTCCAGGGAACATATAACTGGATTAGCCGTCATGCTTTATTTTGTTTCAGGCTCAGAAAGAAAGAAGGGTTAAGGGCAGACAGCGAGTGTGTTCAAGACAGTGGAAAGACAGGCAGACAGACCCAGTGTTGGAATGATGAATGTGGTGTTGAGAACATCTACAGGTTTGCATGACAGAACCTGTAACACAGAGTGACATGCGATAGGGTGGTGTAAAACAGGTCATGGACAGTGTGTGTTTTGTTTCAAAGATTAGCAGCGCAGGGGTCAGGGGGTGTTCATATGTGTGTTTGTGTGTGTGTGTGTGTGTGTGTGTGTGTGTGTGTGTGTGTGCCTGCCTGCCTGCCTGTCTGCTTGCATGCGTGTGTGCGTACGTGCGTGCGTATGTAGCAGGGGCAGATGTCTGGGGTCCCATGCCATAAGGCAGCTTGTGTGCGTGAGTTTCTGTGTGCTGCTGTCTGTTCATGTGTGTGAAGTGATGTGCAGCCAATCAATTTAATATCCTCCCTTCAGTGGTTTGTGAGGCCGACAGCGAGCGACTGTTGACATGATTTCACTTCAGACATGAAGCAACAGCAGAGAAAGTCAGAATTGTTGACTCTCCTCACATCTGGATAAAAACAAACAAAGCAATACTATACTAACAAAAGCTATTGTACATTTGTTGAGACAGGGAAATTAACCGGTGGGTCACTCGTGTATGTGTATAAACAGAGCAAATCTTAACAACTGTCTGAATAGAACTGCTGCTGTTGCTTGTAAATTACAAAACTAAAAGTTAAACTTCCAATTAGAAAAAAATGGTATCTAACAAAAGCAAAAACACCACTCCTTTGTTTCTAAATTAACAGCCATTAATTTTGAAATCTTAAATCAAGCAGTAAATCAAACAAATAAAGCAATTGTTATTATTTACACTCAAGCAATAATAAAAATAGTTAGCCCAAACATAAAGTTAACAGCTAACCTCTGTTACAAATCTAAAAAATGAAACAACACCACATTTAAATACCAGTTCAGATTGGTCCTAACAGAAGGTTTAAGGACTGCAGCTCAGATTAATTATTTCCTGTGATTAAACAGAGCAGCTGCACCACCTGGTGGTTACATAACGCAGGAAGCGCACGCAAGCGCGCACACACACACACACACACACACACACACACACACACACACAAAGGTGTTTCAAATCTCTTTATCAGAGGCATAATGGTCACCGTGTTACAGTATTAAGGGCAGATCAATGTTTGCTGTAAAGAAAACGCAAAAATGCTAACTTGTTCTTTCATCATTGCATTATATGATCTATATTATTGTATTATCTCTCAATACCCTTCTTCAGTGTTCTTCTGTCATTCTATCTCATTTTGTTAAGGTCAGGTTCAAGTTGTGTGTGGTGGACATGTTGAACCAGACAAGGTCATGATTTTAAAATGTCATGACATTTTAAATCACGCTGTAACAACAGGTTCTTAATGTTTAATTGTTTTTACTGTCAGTCAGTGTTTTTAGATTGTCAAGTTCTTTACTGATAGTGTGTAGATACAAAGTGTTGAAACAAACAGGGACAAAGTCGAATGTTAATGGACTGTAGCAGTACTGTAAAAAGTTTATTTTTTCACAGCTATAGTTTAAATTTATAAGGCTAAACCTGGTCTACACATTACCCTAATGTTGAAAGGTCATCTGTGGAGTCGTCTATAAACTAGGGATTTCTCCACGCCACCCACCCAGCTAGCAAGTTCTTACAATAAAGCTTTTGTCCTTTCGTCTTCATAGCTGACTTTTCAGTCACTTCACTTTCGAGAAATAGCAATGTTGGTAGCCTTTGCTCATTAGCGCCACCTCTATTCAGGAGAAGACTGCAACTAGTGGCGTGACCACCACGAACCAGTAGAAACAGTTTCATGCTCTCGTGACGTCACCTTTGCGAACGCCAGCTTGGCTCCAGCTACTGTAAAATCCAAACGATTAGTTTTGGAGCAAGTTGTGACTCTAGAGGCATAGTGAGAGAAACAAAGTGTCTCCCCTGTTCTTTCTGACCACGATGGAAAATCTGTAGCAAGAAAAGTTAACCCTCTCCTTGATTTTATGTTGTTTATGGAGAAGGAGAACCAGGAAATGAGTAGGGGGAAATGCAAAGTTACCAAACCACAACTAAGCAACATGCGTTGCCGCCACGTGGATTTACATTTTTCAAGGGGTGCACGTCAGGCTACGCCGTAGGGTCCGGCGTAGGTTTGTGTCTTCAAGCATCTACGTATGTACTAGCGGTGGAGATTTTACACAGAAGTATAACATAGCCTTTAGAATATGATGTCGGCTTCATTCATTTGGACTAAAATGTCCATACATTTTTGGCGGTTTACATGTCAAAGATTGCCTAACGTCACATCCAGGATGCTTTCAGAAGCAGTGCTTTATTTGCATTTTTAACCCTTGTGTTGTCCTCCCGGGTTAAAAAAACTGACAAAAATACTTTTTGGAATTCATGGTCAATAACCCTCATTTATATAGAATTGTACCTGATACTTAAAAAAGCAGATATTATGAATTATTTGACTAATAGTTAAGATCAGAGGAATGAACAGATGAGTTTAGTCAGGAATGAAAGTGATCAATTGTATTTGCAAAGAGCGTTGTATGTGATCCAATCCAGTTTTTTGTGTCAATTTGGTTAGAAAGAAACCCATATTTCAGATTTTTTAAAGGGGTCAAATCTGACCCGAGGACCACAGGAGGGTTAACTTAATCAATGAGTTTATAAAACATTTTCTCTCAGAGTCCCCAAACTCTCTTAAAAAAATTTGAGTCTGATGTGTCTTACATTGAAAACTTTTAGGCACTGAGTTTGTAGTTGCTGTAATTATAAAGCAGGTTTTGGTAAATCTTTAAGGTTTGTAAGCTTTCTTAACCATCTACTCTGCCAAAACATCAGAATTTTAACATTCATAATTTCAGACTTTGGTCTATGAGTAAGTTTACATGGGACATGGATAAAATGGTTATTCATATCTATATCGCTGCTCACATGATCATTTCAGCGTCCGGGATTCAGATAAGGTGTACACTACATGGCATAGTATCTGGTTCCGGAGTATTTTCCAGCTTCCATAAGGTTTCTCAAAACCGGAAAGGCTTCTGAAAGTTTGAGCTTTTTAATTCATATAGAAGGAGCCCCACTTCTTTAATACATGAGCAGAATCCAATTATATAACCATCCTTTAATATGGCTATCAATATCTGTCTTGTTTGAAAGATATCCTTTAACGATGATAAAATAGTCGACAAAAGACATAGGCTTATATCTAAAGAAACTAAGCTGAGCTTTTTTGGCCTTAAAGGGCTTTTAGTGCAAAATGATGCCAAACAAATCCATCTTGTAATGTGATCGCCTACATTCAAGGTGTGTTGTAGAGGCCTTCCTCTAGTTTCATAGACAGGTATAGGACAGTACATGCCACGTCTCAGCCAATCACAATCCAGGTCCAGTTAACGCGTATCCTGGTTTTAAACTGATAACAGCTGTGAGCTGAGCTCTATAGCTCAATGTGTCTGTAGAAATACCTTTGGCCTGTATCAGTCTCTAACGGCATATTTTGTTCATTTTCTTTTACATTAATCCATTCTTATGAAAATTAGTTTTTAAACTAAGTTGTAAGATGTTTTTCTCCACGCTGCTAATTCTTGCCAGTTGGGGTTTGCTCGGTTCCGTTTCGGGGTCTCCCGCTGTGGAGGAAGCGTACGCGGCTGTGCTCAGCGTCGTGTCTCCTGGACAGCAGTATCTGACCGGGGAGTCCCTCGGCTCCGTCTTTAATACACTGGAGAAACGTGTGCAGTGTGGTGAAGTGTCGTGTGAAAAGGTAAGTTTTATTAGGCTTAGCTCCGCAGCCAGGTATGAGAGCCAGGCGACTGACTGTAGGTGCAGCGGCGAGAGGTCGAGGTCCAAAAGTGATTAGCTGAAGGCCTAACTGCTGACCTACGGTCACACTGTTAAACTGGATTTCGTCTTTTTCTTCTCCATATTATATATAATAATAATTATACGCAATAACAACAACCATAATGATAATAATGGTTATTAAAAGTCTTTATTTGTAGCACATTTTCCTCGTCCATATAAAATGCAGCTCCAAGTGCTTTACAGTATGCAACATAATAGAGAAAAGACATAATGAGATTATAAATAAGTTCATTACAATAAAAAAAAGACGCTAAATCAAAAAGCCAAATAAGTGAAATTATAAAAAAAAAGGTTTTTTCAAGTAGCCTACTTATTTCTCTTTTGGTTAATTTTGTTGTGTTCTTTAAAAAAAATCGGAACATGATGGATAAAGTGTGTGCTGTAGTATGTACGTCAACTGAGATTCCAATAAATACATTACCTAAATGCCTGTCTAGTAATCTCAATGGAAGAAATTCAATTTTATTTTTCTTAATCTGACTAAATGTGTTTGGTATTTAATGATTAAACAAAATTATTACTTTATCAAACATTTGATAGCTAAACTAGTTTGTAGGCAAAAGTATGAGTGAATCACGAATGAGAGTGAATTCCCTGAACGTCAACAGCAACAAGTCAGTGATACTCTTCATAAATGGACAGTGACATGGCTGAGAATCAACTCCGGTGGCTGCTGATAAATAAAATGGACAAAAAGCCAAGAGCTTAGGTCATGACACACTTAATTGTTCCTACTAAAGTACTGCGTGAAATGAAGCAGTACAAGTGAAGTAATATAACTTGTTAGTGTTAATGAGTAAAACCTTCACGAGGTTCAATAAAGTAATAAACCACATTTGACCTAGAGTGAAAGTCTATAATGCCTGGGGTCAATGAGTTTGACCTTGTGGATATAACAGTTTTGTTTCCCAGTTTAGGGGTCAAGGGTCAATTCACCTCAATCCCAGAAATGCATTTTCTCCCTCACCATCCTAATAATAATGCATACTTTATTAATCCCACAAGGGGAAATTACAATTTACACTCTCTTGTTATTACCAACCGGCCTGAATTACACACACATGCTCAGTACCTATACATGCACTAATGGAGAGATGTCAGAGTGAGTGGGCTGCCCATGGAAAGGCGCCCCGAGCAGTTGGGGGTTGGGTGCCTTGGTCAAGAGCACCTTGGAAGTGCCCAGGAAGTCAACTGGCACCTCTCCAGCTACCAGTCCACCACCATACTTTGGTCCGTTTGCGACCCTCCGGTTCCCAACCCAACTCCCTATGGACTGAGCTACTGCCATCCTGCTGGTCTTTAGCCACGCAGATAGTTTTGGCTTTATGTGCATGTTCTGAGATATCAATCTGCTAATGCTGCCATTCCAATACAACTGAATTACAGCTAATTTGTATTCCTTAAAGCATTAAAAAAAAATTATAAATCCATCCAAGTTTTCATAAAAATTTCTTCAATTAAAAGCAGTTTCAGAAAAACTTCACAGTGAAGTCTCTGGATTATGAAGACAGAAATAAGAAACACAGGTAAAGCAAAAGCATCCGAGACAAGTAAGCCTGCAAAATAACATCTGGCAAAATATACTTAGAGGTAAGTGAGCCACACCTGGGTCTCAACGTACAGACCTTTTGTTAAAGTTGTACATATTTCAAACTCTTAATTCTCTTTGAGGTTCTGGGTCAGAATCGATTGTTATAGCATATTGGTTTATATAGTAGCCTACTTATAATCTGAAAAAGTAGAAGAAAATAGAAGACGATAAAAGCAGCAGATAGCATAATGATTATACTACAGGTTTCTGTTAATGCAATGTCCATTTATTTTTCTAAAGTAATCTAGCCTTGGGTTTGGTTGAATCGACCAATAAAGTGATATGAGATGTGTATGTGTTTTACTCTGTGCGTAGTGTGATCTAACAGATGGCGTCAACCAGCTGATCAGGAATCACTCCACCCATGGAGAGGATGAAAATGGAAAAGGCAGAAAACATGTAACCATCAGTGTGTCTCAGTTCACCGCTCTCGCTGCCGGATGCGTCCTGTACCTCTCAACCCCTGGTCTGGTCTGCACCGCGGTGAGGCAGGGGAGATGGGGAGAGGAGGCCGGACATTTCCTACATAAAATCGCACAGGAGCAGCACCAGAACCATGACCATGAGAACATTCGCATTGATGGGTTGGAGGTGCTGCTTAAAAGGCTTCACGACCACTACAAGCCCTCAGAAAGTGAGGTAAACATAGGACTACAACAACAAGTATTTTTTAGTAGACCAAACCTAAAAAAGTACTGTTCAGTGTTTGTTCATCTGTGGTTGATCTATGGCCCCTCCCGAGAGACATTAAACATTACTGCTACTAAAACTACTAAAATATTTACTTTTTTACTTACTCCAGGTAAACTATTTGGAAAGGAAACATTGTTCTTGATTGTTTGATTGCTTGTCACAAGGAAGTGATGAGTTGTGAAGACAATTATCAGGATTAAAAAAAGTTAGCCAAATGGCTTTGTAAAGAATTGTGAGAATGCTTTCTGAAAGTAACATCATTAACATACAAAACTGACTCACCTTCCCAAACCCTCTCTAGAGTATGGCATAGTTGTATTCAGTTACCAGGGAAACCTTTCAATCCTGCTTTGCAGCCCTCAGGAAGAGTGCTGATCAAAACGACAGCTAGGTGATTTCCTGACAACAGTATTGTAATTGAATTTGGGCTGCAACAATCGATTTAATCTGCAAAAAACATCAGAAAATAGTAAAAAATGACTAACATTTCTGTAAAGTCTAAGGTAACTTAATCAAGTTGCCTAATCTGACCATCCAACAATCGAAAACCTCAATATTCACAATTTTCAATCACATAAAGACAAACAAAAGCAGAACATTTTTACAATTGAGAAGCTGGAACTGTTGTTCCAGTTTTTCTGTTGAACAACTAAACAATGAATTGACAATTTCAGCTCTAAAGTGAGTCAGTAGGTAAAATTCTCTTTTGGTTATACCCTTACCTTTTTTCCTTTTCTCTCACTTATCACCATGGTAACCAGAGCTGTGTAACAACCAGTGACATCATGGCAGAGGTCAGCGCATCATCAGCGGAACAGAGACAGGAAGTGGGTGCAGTTTTGGGCCGTGTCCTGTATCACGCCTTGCAAGGTCACTGCTTCATTAGCCACTCACTGCCTGAGGAGAGCTTCTTCCTGGACTTCATCATTGACCGTCTGGGGTCAGAGAATTTCACTGTCGGGGGTAAATGTCCTTTCAGAAATACAGGAAAACACAGATACATGCATAGATCACTCAAAACTCAAACACTGTAAACTTAGGTTTAACCACTTACAAAACTAAAATCGCAAGCTCTATTATACACATAGATATTTTTGTATGCACACGTTGGAGTGTCTAGTGATTTACTCACACGCTTACATACTTTGTGGTTATTTTCTCTCTATTAACATAAAGAAAAGTTAGTCATATTAGAAAGAAAGGTTAGCCATATTATCAACTAAAACCAGTTGAAACCTGGAGTTCTTTTGCTGAGGGGCGGGTTGTATCTGTGTTGTGTAGATTTGGAGAATGTCATGAGGAGTCTGAACCTTGGACCTGACCACGAACATGAGAACCAACACCAAGACGAACACTCTGATCACGATCATAGTGGTTTCAGACGGAGGAAGAGGAGCGTAGGGCATGATGGAAACACTACTTGGGATCGGGTACATATTGCATGTTAAATCAGCAGAAAAATGCACGTCCATAGCTGTATACAGCTGATGTTAGAGTTTACTACAGCAGTCTTACCAGACAATTTGTGCTCATATATTTCACCAGATTTGTTTCTCAGCTGAAGAGCTGGTCCTGATCCACGGTCTGGCAGACAACAGCTCTGCCTCCTCTGGCCTGGGTCGGACCGACATTGCTCGGCTCAGCCCTGCACTTCTCCAGCAGATTCTGAGCGGCGCGTGTGCAGACATCACAAAACCACCAACAACAGATGGGCTCACCAAGGCTGAGAGTAAGTGACCGTTCTGAAAGAGCCACAGGGAACCTGCCTCCACCTCTTATTGAAAAATGGCAGGTGATGTTGCACTTCAAAGAACCCTCAGGTTGTTACTGTGTAAGCATGCAAGCTTATGAAATTAAATAAAATTCTAATTCACAATCTTCTAAGTCAGAAGGTTTTGTGGTAATAATGTCTTACTTTACATTCATATTTCTTTTTTCTTTGGTTGCAAAATATTAATAAAGGTGTCCAGAAACTCCTTCAAAGTTAGTCTATCTACTCTTGACCCCCCTTTTTTATTCTTTCTTTCTCCTGTAGGATACCTCTATGCAACCATTGCCAATATTGTAATAACACTGGTGTCCATGTTTGGCATTGTGGTTCTGCTGTGTACCTCTTGCACCAATGTGTTTCAGTTGTGTATCCAGTTTTGCATCAGCCTGGCTGTAGGGTCACTGACTGGAGATGCCTTACTGCACCTACTACCCATGGTGAGCTAACACATTTAAAGCTGCAATAAAATATTCTTTTTTTTATATTAGAGCTGAAAGACAATCATGGTGATTTTCTCACAGTTGTCTGTGTGTCTAGTTTCTAGGTTTACATGTGCACTCAGACAACACCAGCAGCCAGAGGCATTCGCAAGACGGTCATCAGGAAGAAATTCCAGACTACATTTACAAGATCGTGGTATTGATCGCTGGGATCTACTACTTTTATCTAATGGAAACAATCTTCTCTCTCATCGTGTATAAAGACAATCATCACCATCATCAACATCATCATGGGGTAGGACACAAAATACCATACCAATATGAATAAAACAGAATTAAGCGGTAAACAATATACATATAAACTCACCGTTTTAAACAATGGCTTTTGAAAATATGGGAACCTAGTGGGATCTTGTCCGTTTATTTGCACACCTAAATCTGGCAAAGAAAAGTAATCTATAAATCATGTCAAATTATTAATGTAATACAAAAAAATTAACCCAGAAGTAAAATCAGCAATTTACAAGAACAAAATCTTCCACTGTATCACCTGCATCAGTACAGGCTCTCATTTTCCAAAATGTGCAGCAGCGTTCAATTATTACATTCTGACAAAAAAATGTCTAAAATTATTTTATTTTTATTGTGTGTACTGCCGCTCGGTGAATTTTAAAGCATTTACAACTGCCAAACATACCACTCTGTTCTTTACTTCCTCAAATCTTACTTCTTACTCACAACATTTTTCCTTTTGCACCAACCTTCATTGTTTTGTCTCTTTCTCTCTTTAGGAAGAATCAGAGCCTCACCACTGTGACCATGGGAGGGTTTTAGAGATGTATCAACAGGAGAGGAAACAAAAAGACAAGTCACAGTCAACATCAAAAACCGAACTGGTTAGAAACAAACATTAACACTTGAATGTTTGAGGTGGAACACTAATCAAAATGCAGGCAAATGCTTTTCTGTAAAGCCTCTTGGAATCCACTAAATCTCTGTAAACAAAGTGTCTACTATTCAGTTTTAAGGGACTTATTTGAGCAACCTGATAGTAAGGAATTACAGTAGTCCAGCCTGGAAGTAACGAATGCGTGGACTAGTTTTTCGGCATGGTTTTGAGACAGGATGTTCCTAATTTTGGCAGTGTTACGAAGGTGAAAAAAGGCTGTTCTTTAGGTTTGTTTTAAGTGGCCGTTAAAGGATATATCCTGATCAAATTAACTCCTAGATTTCTGACAGTAGTGCTAGAGGCCAGGGCAATACCATCTAGAGTAGTTATGTCTTGAGATAATGAGGTTCGGAGGTGTTTAAGGCCCAGCAGTACAACTGCTAATAATATTACCTGTTAAAATGGCTGTAAGCTGCCTCCATCTGTGAGAAACCCTCAGCTACTCCAGCTAAAACTAAGCAAAATCTTGAAACTGTAATGATACACACACAAACAGAATATGTCAATATTATGTTTCCTGTTTTAGGATTCTGTGCTGTTTCACTGTATGTTTTACCTGTATGGTTAATGTTTTTAATGCACTGTAAGGCAACGTAAAATAACAAGTTTTAATATTAAATGTTAAATATAACGTGTATATTTCAGGTTGACCATGAGAAATCCCTTTCCGGGTTGAGCAAGCACACCAGAGGTGAGTACAACTTTTTCCAGCACAAAAATAAGCCCGCTATCATTGAATTGTGAGGATAGTGCTAATCATGGTGGCTACTCCACCACTAACTAATACTTTGTCTGCCTCTACAGAACAGCGCCTGCTGCCTTATATGATAACGATTGGTGACGGGATCCACAACTTTGCAGATGGCTTAGCGATGGGCGCAGCTTTCTCCCTGTCATGGAAGTCTGGTCTGGCCACATCACTAGCTGTCCTCTGCCATGAAATACCACATGAACTGGGTAAAGAGCACACAGACAGACATATACACACACACACACACACACACACACTGTCTGATTTGATCATTTTCAATTAAAGATTTCTTAACAACACCCTGTTGCTCTTTCTTCTCTCCAGGTGATTTTGCCATTTTGCTCCACAGTGGTGTATCTGTCCGCAAGGCATTGCTTTTAAACCTTGGCAGTGCCATGACTTCGTTCATCGGCCTGTACATCGCTCTGTCTGTAGCCACTGATCTCGCCACCAAACAGTGGATAGCTGCCATTACGGCAGGACTTTTCCTGTATGTGGGGCTGGCTGACATGGTGAGAATTTGTGTTACAGAACTATTTACCAGAGAATACAAACTGTAGCTGGTATTAAAATGGGAACATGTATGTCTCCTCTTTCTCTTTTCAGCTCCCCACCATGGTCCACATCAGCAACAAGAGACCCTGGATGATGTTTCTGCTGCAGAATGTCGGCCTACTGACCGGGTGGAGTATTCTGTTGGTGTTGTCAATTTTTGAAGAGAGAATCAGCTTTTAAAACACGGACATCGGTCTGTTCAGTGGGTTTATCCTACTTCTGGTATAATCTATGCAGATTGTAAAATCTTATTCATTCGCAAGACCTGGTGTCCTTGTTCCCACTAACAAAAGGGTGGGAACTAATCCAGTCAGACAAAATAAAACTTGCTGTGCACCCAAATACCTTAAAATCCAAAACCCTCGACCACAGATGTGGTTATTTGAGCATATTTCAAATGTTCACTGTTGCCCTAATTTCATTGCATAGTTTGGCTCGACTTAACTCATTTTTGGTACCAGGTGCTTTTCTTTAATTTTCCACTGTGCATGCTACCCCCTTAGTGTAGGTGGTATCCTCAGCTGATGGAATAGTGAAAAACTAATTGGGTTTGCATGGCTATTTACAAATGGTGAGTTTGTGAAGGATGTTGCGTATCATCACCAATCAGTGGTCTGGAGTGTTTTGACTCCACCTTCTGGTATTGGCTCAGCTTACATGAAAGAGATAGAACCAAAGAAAGTAACAGTATCCACCACTTTTGCTAATGAAAAAATAAAAGTGACTAGAGTCGAGCTATGCAGTGGCAATGCCTCATAACTTAAAAAATGCCGCAAGACATAAAAAACTGCAGTGGCCTCCCTGCGACATTTCCTGTATATTTTAATCAATCATCTTATCAGGTGCACCCATGGGGGTGGTCAAAATATTACAAACAACTTCCAAGACACAAAAGCTACAAACTGCAAACAGTAGAGCTGACCGTCTCAACAAAAACTTAAGATAATAACTTTTATAAAAGGTAGGATTTCTCACAGGACGTCTGTGGTGGACTGCATCGGATGTAGCTACGAGTATCTATTAAACCGGAATCTCAGTGTACACTGAGATTCCAGTTAAAAAAAAACACACTTTTATCAATGATAATATTCTTATCTACCTTTTTTTTTATTTTTATTTACAAATGCTGAGACTGCTTATGGTCCCTGTAAACCCATGGCTGTTTTTCTGGCAGTAAAAGCCATACTACATGTTTTATTGAATGAATTTAATTGTGTATTTACATGTAATAAAGATTCGGTAGTTGTTTTTTGTGCTTTGACATTCAAACATACAAATATAAACATTTGAAGAAGCTATACAGTTTAAATTTATATTATTTGCGGAATACAAATCCTACCACACCAATCACGAAGATACATGTACTAAAAATGTGTTAATATACATGTTGATAGACATTATATTTTGTATTCTACTTTTGTAAAAGTAAAATTCTTAAAACCCATTATGTACTCATTTCTGTGAGACCTGTAAATCCATTTGGGAATCAAATTGTTTTAAAGCCGAGGGTTTACCCATTTGTTTGTATATGATGATTACAGATTCTGCATTAAGGCCTGAAGACACACCTGTTGAATCTGTAATCTTTGTGAATAAAGTGAAAGGTGCCGTGGAAACTGGATTTCATCTTTACATGTCTACGTGAATGTCTTCATTAGGGACAGAGTCCACTGACAACATGGCACAAAGACGTATCTGACCACTGTCTAACTTTATCTCAGACAAAATGATCCATTTAATGAAATTTTGGTTGTGTACTGATCCTGTAAGCATGTGCAGTAAAACAAAATTTGTAGATTACAGGATGTAGCTGCTGATAGAGGGAAATGGATTTCCCTGAAGTCAGCTTTCCAAAAATAGCAATTTCAACGTTAATATGATTTTAAACATCTGCACTAAGTTTTCAGAGGTTTTATAAGCCCCTGAAGTCAAGTACCTTATTCTCCCAATAAAACAATAATTACCTCTAAGCCTGAACCTCTGAGCTATAGTCAATATATGCATTATACATCTTTTACAGTAGAAACGCCGGCAGATTTTACAGACAATGAACGATAAGAGGAAGAGAAAGAGACTTCTATAGTTGGAATATTTGATGTACCTCTGGATAGCTGTAGTTTCAGCTTCATAAAGACATTTATGGTGCATTGACCAAGAAAACTGCAAAATATTGAGTATTTTAGTAAATGAAAGTTACCGTCCATATTTGAATGCTCAGCTGAGTAACATGTAGGGAGGGCGCAATAGCATAGGACTGTGGTCATACTGGTTATATTTTTGGTTTAGATGTCTGCAACTGAATGACGTTCTTGAACTTGAGTTCACTGTCAATGACGTGGTTGAGTTTAGGTCTCACATTATTGTTTCCTGCTGACAAAAGGCCGTTTAATGTTTCTTATTTTAGCCATGCTGATGTCATTGCTCTACAGATGTTAATGTCGGTTTGTCAGTCCACCACTTTGGTCCAGACTGAAATATCTCAACTGATATTACATTTTATACAGACATTTAACCAATCCACTGCTTTCATTTTGGACCATATCTGCAAAACTAAAGCTGCTAGCAAGGATGTAGAAACGTCCTCCTGTTTCCTAATGACAGAATTTTCTAATTTAATAGTGTTTCCCTCTGTGTCACTTAAGACACGTTGATACATTTCAGTAGGAAAAGCATTGATGCAAATAATAAAAGTGAGTGAGTAATGAATATTACAGACATCAGGCAAATTTCTTCACATTTTATGACATGTCAGAGTCGAAGCAGATATGCAAAAGCCAGAGTCCACTGTTAAAACACAGGGAAGTAAGAAGCTCTTTCTTCCCTGCCTCTTTACAGCAGCAAGACATTTAAACGCCATTGTCTGAATGTTTACATTTCACAAGGTTCACATGTCTGCTGAGGTTAAGTTAACATTAAACAAAAAAAGGAAAGAGAAAATCAAGGAAAATCCAACACACTGATTCAGAAAATAAATGGTTAACGTTTTTAAAAGGGCTACAATATATTAGTTAATAATTTGCATTCTTATCATATGTTTAAAGTTCCTTGAGTCAACAGTGACATTAATACAGTACAATTAATAAGAGAATTTTTTTTTTTCCTATTTCCTATCATGTACTGCAAGTTCTTCTCTGGGTCTGGACTTGTATTTTCTCTGAAATGTACTACTAAAAGTAGATAAGAGCTATTCATCTGTGCAACACAATTTCTTTTCTGAGGAAATATTCCTGGGTTATTTTAAATAAATGACAATACAAGACAAAGCTAGAAAAATAGAACAACTTTATTTTTAAATTACAATCTACAAAGAAAAAAGTGCATGTATACTTTGTTTATGTATATGTGGAAAACTATACATTGTAGAAAACTAAACCGATTAAACAATTCAACATGATGGAATAACAGTGATATAATAAACAAAAATAACTTCAAGAGCATGACTGAGCAAGTAAGTGCATGTCCTGTGTACTGTATGTTCGTGCACATTTGTTCGCTCACTTGAAGTGAATGATCTCCTGGGTGGCCAGTTTGATGAGCTGGTTAAAGTCAAACTGGATGTACTTCCTCCAGTAGCGTCTGTCCCTGCCGTAGATTTGAGCAGGATAACAAGGACTGGCTGAAACAGAGATTGGGTATACAGTATGCAAGTCTTTACATGAAGCACATTCATTGATCCACAGCTGAGAACTGCACTTTACACCAGGTTTAGATTATGGAAACTTTTGGTAAAATATTTGGTTTTATTGACATTATATTTACTTATGAAAATACAACATAGTCCTGCATTTATTCCATTGTTGTTTGGGGTTAGAAGAATTTATTCAGGTTTTTTATTTTAACAGATTAAATTAGGCTCCGTGCAAATGGCTGGCTGACTCACTTTGGATACAGGGGTAACTTTACACCTATTTTAATTTACAAAAATCTAGACAGTGAAGGCACTGTTTACTTACCTGAGACAAATCAAGAGTAGGAAGAGAAAAGACTTTTGAAATATGACAACAAAGCTGGAGTACGTAACAGGTTTGCTGGACAGCTGCAATAAAGGTTTGTGAAGATGTGACCACGCCTGCGTAAGATAAGAGCACTTTCGAGAAGACAACATAATAACCCTTAAACCCCATGTAAAGAGGAGAGTTAAAAAAAAAGCAGAGAATTTATTCAGTGTATATAAATTATAAATAAATCTGTATAAGGGAGAAGCTAAAGGTGGTGTGTTTCTCTCCCTGGCAAGATTAAAAGTAAACTGTAAGCTCACAATGTTTTCACTGATCCTATAACACCCTCTAGAGGTTAGTCCTTTTGGTCATTTTCACAGGATAGCCAGCTTTTTGTAGTCAAGGTGCTGAATTGTTAAAGTGAAATAATTTCTTTAGAATAAAGCTACATGGTTTATATGCTGGTTGAAAAAAAATCTAAATTCTGCACTCTGCCGTAACCTGTAAGGTCAAGTTAAACCTCCATGGTGGCATCTGTGATCTCCTAACTTACATACTTGTTTATTTTGTAAGAGCATTATCAGACTATAAGTTTGTGTGCTCTCACCTATGCCGTGCAAGATCCTAGCAACAGCTCTTCCAGAGAACTTCTCATCACTTCGATTGGAAAGAAAACCTCTGATGTCCGCTCTAATCTGATTCTCCCAGTCTGACAACTGCAAACGCACACATAAAAACAAGTCAGCTACAATATCGAGAACATTCAAGACACAAATTCAGCTAATAATCATCCTGTGTGTTTCACCTTATATTTGTCGAGCTCCTCGATGTCCACTGGTGCGAGCATGTGGCTTCGGTCTCGCCTCTTGTCGAAGTACTTAGAGAGAAGGTCTTTTAGCTTCAGACTGCGACTCTCGTCCAAATCTTCGAGACAGGACGATGCACTCTGGAACGCAACACTGCAACACAACGCATACACAGTTACACACAAAGTTACACACACACAAACATTTTGCGGGACTCTACAGCTTCTGTTGGAATTCTAAAACATTTAATGTGTCAAACGTGTGAAAGCTTTTATTTTGGGATACATTAATCGTGCTTTACATAATTTTATAGCAACCTTTATAAAAAACTATGAAGTGACAGATGGACTTGGTTTACAAAATCATAAGTGAATTATAAATTCAGATTTTACTGTCATTTACTTATATTAGATATAAGATAAGATATTTGTTGATGTGGTCAGTTGCAACCATCTGGGAACAACGCAGGCAAATAATTCAAGCAGAAAGACGGATAACAATTTATCTTTTGGCACATTTCAAGGCTGTGTAAATATAAGTAGGTATTATGATAAATTTACCTTGATAGGTTAAAAAAAAAAATACAGCTTTACAGTGTATGTACCTTTTGAAGGCCTTGAAGCAGGCGGTCAGCTGGTAGAGCTGCGTTCTCTCTTGGTTTTGCACTCGATTGTGAAGGAACTGACAAACTCTGTCCATCTCCTCGTCGCTAAGGTCGCCAAAGGAACGGAAGTAGAAAGACAAAGAGGAGAATTCAACGTGGACACCGCTGCGTCCGCCAACTGAAACACAAATAGTGATTAATTGTTGAGTGTCATCCATTTTGATTTGTTCACTTTTTAGTGCCGGTGTTAGTTTATATGGCAGTGTTTTCCCAAACAGAGGAAGGCGGTAGGAGGTTTGAGTGGAACCAGTTCAATGACAACTGTAAAATTAACTACAGTGTTCTTCAGTGTCAGTTAAAGAGTAAGGGCTGCTCCAAACTATGAATGACTTTAAACTAGATTCCACACATACCACTGCACCACTGCAGTTGTCTGAGTCCTCTCTTCACAAGAGGAAGCTGCCATCCCATTGTGTCCGCAACCTCGACAACATCAAACTCCAGCTGATCACACGTCTCCACCTGCTCTCCCGCCATCCGCTTTCTGGCCAACACCACAGCAATTGGAGGGCAACTGTGGGGGCAAAATAAATTATATAGGATAAATTTGAACAACATATATCTTTGCTATTTCAAATATCTAATGACAACATTCATATCTTTATATAAACAAACATTTATATATATATAAACACACAGTGCAGACTATATATTTGTCCGTGTCATGTACTGGAGTAGCCTAAAGAATGACAAACATTTCATACATTTTAATGATTTTCTGCAGCTGTCTTGGTCCGCCATAGCAGCTGGCTTTACACACAGACAGCGTGGGGTGAAGAAGTTCGACAAAGCGCTGAGGATGCAGCTCCAGATAGCAGAGCAGCGTTTCTACACCTGAAATACACAAACACACAAAGAAAAAAAGAGACACTTATGTTGTTGTTTTTTTCCTCATATTACTGTTTTATATGCATTTGGAGCATTATAGCCACCAATTTTTACTGTATTCTAATTGTATTTTGAAGACTGCCATGTGACAACTTCATGAAACTTGACTGGGCCTATATTTTGGGCAATTCGTTTTAATATACACTATAGGGGCCTAGTACCTAGTAGTATTTTTAATTTGATTTTAATCTGTTTATTAATCCCCAATGGGGAAATTACAATTTACACTCTGTGTCCACACTTGTTAGTCACACACAGTCCTGAACTACACAGCCAGCCAGCCAGCCAGCCAGCCAGCCCCCTGAGCGGGTGGGGGGGGTATGGTGCCTTGCTCAACAGCACCTGGCAGTGTCCAGGAGGTGAAGTGGCATCTCTCCAGCCACCAATCCACACTCCCTTCTTTTTGGTCCATACGGGGACTTGAACCAGTGACCCTCCAGTTCCCAACCCAACTCCCTATGGACTGAGCTACTGCCACCCCCAACTGAGCTACTGCCACCCCACTACCTGTCCTACCACTAACATATCTATTAGTCTTCAACATCCATTTTTGTTTTGATAGACTCAGTCATGTACTTGCATTTGTTTCCACTTACCTTCCTCTGTGATGTCTAGAGCCTCCACAGTTTCTTGGATGGGAATCGCTCTTTCATGCGTGTGACACACTCGCTCTCTGGGCCATTGACTGCTCTCCTCTTCCTGGTCCATTAGCCAATCACAGGCTCCTTTTGCCTCCACGTTCATGTGCTTCATCGCACCGTCAGCTTTCTCGTATTCGACTGTCTGCTCCCCTTTCCTCTCTTCCTCTTCCTCCCTACCTTCATCGAGGGGTAGCTCCACTGCATCGGGATGGGACGAGTCCTTGCAGTGAAAACAAGGTCATATCATTCACTTAGTTTTATATACAGATAACTTTGTGAAATGTGTCCTCACTAAAAACACACATGATTTATAACAGTTTTTTGCTTTAATTTTTATCGGGTGAAAGAGTGCAGAAAAGGAATTAAAAGATATTAGGTTAAGATATGAAAGACCTGTTGTTGTTTTTTTTATTACCTGTGCAGTTACTGGTGTGTCTCTATGTACTTTGTCCTGCTGAGTGGGAGGGTTTAGGTTTTCCTGATCACACACATCCATCATTTCCAGAAGCTCAGAATCTTCAATGTCCTTTACACGCAGACAGATTTTACACAGTGAAAAGTTTGTATGTAAAACACACACACACACACACTTAATTTCTGGGTTAAAAATCTTATAGAATTGCAATTTTTCAATCCCAGTAGATGGACAGAATACTGATTGAGAAAGAGAGATGATAAAAAGAGGTGAAGGAGGGGAAAAAGAGGACAAATGGTAACGATGGAGAGACAGAAGGAGAGATAGTGAGAGATTGACTGTGTGTGAAAGAGCGTGAGAGAGAGCGAGAGAGAGAGAGAGAATTTAACAAATCTGTACTTAAAAATAATAACCATGTCATGGCCTGATTGGTTTGGTTTTCCCATATTTAACTCAGTGAACTGGGAAATGAGAG
>NC_045746.1:13860938-13880674 GCF_008692095.1 Etheostoma spectabile
AGGAATGGTGGCAGGTTGAAAGAAAAAAGAAACAAAAGACAGTGAATAAATAGACTTACAGTTACCTTTACAAGTTCCTGTTGTCTCTGGTGTATCTGTTTACATTTGCATGAAGGAAAAACTTTCTGGACCAGTTTCTTTACTGTGTAGTAGTCCACTGTGTCCGCATATATGTGGCGACGAAGCTCATGGAGGTCGGCACCCTACAGACACACAAAAAATATGTTTATACTTCAAATACACTGTGTAAGTTACAACACCAAGAAGAGCTACAATCTTACCTCCGGGTCCAGAAAAAGGTGACAGTGCGCTGGGTCTCCGTCTCTTCCTGCCCTCCCAATCTCCTGAACGTAGCTTTCAAAGCTCTGGAAACACAATGACCAGAAAGGGAACAGATAAACACAAGATTTGGGCCCTAGTTTTAGCAGACTTTTGGTTAGTTTGGCTGGGGGGTTTTTACCAGATAGAAAACGGGTGTTTTCAATCTTCATCGATTATTTATTAATTGTTTTTTTAATGTACCTAAAAAAGGTTTTAATGTGATTAGCTAGATTGAGGAGGTTTTGCTTTAGATAAATTATACCACCTTAGGCATGTTGTAGTGTATGATACCGCGGACGTCAGATTTATCGAGGCCCATGCCAAAAGCCACAGTGGCCACCACGATTCTGAGCTCCCCACACATGAAGTTGTTCTGAACACGACGGCGCTCAGACGCTGACAAGCCCGCGTGGTACGACTCCGCCTGCCATTTCAGCGGTTTACGAATCTTCTTCCTTGCTAAATGTAGAAAACACAGGGTAGATAGAAAAAAATAGACAGAATGATTAAGTCAAAAAGAGACAAGTAAAATCAAATAAAGTCAATGTTTTTTTTAAGGGATGTAATACAGAAGCTTTCTAAACTATGTTCTAGTTTTAAATGTGGAATGTCTGATGTAGACATGTTACAGTCCACTCCTTCCCTAACATGTTTCTCTCTCTCTCTCTCTCTCTCCGCTTTAGTGATATATAAACAAGTTTTTAATCAATCAAAATAAGAATTATTCCACTCTTACCCAGCTCTTTCTTTTTCTGTCCAACAGGGTTGTTTTGTATCCGTCTGCTGCTGTTGGTATGCTTGTTTTCTTTCACCAGCACACCTTGCAGGCAGGTCCGGAGCAGCGCCGCCACACGAGTTGTCTCTTCTCTTCTGGTGCAGTAGACAATGATGGAGTCCAGACAGCCAAAACGATCACCTTTTAACAAGGACACTAAAGCCTTAATTGATAAAGACGGGAGAGACAGAGAGAAATATTAGGAGAACTTTGCCATTTTTTCTAGACAGACAAAAAGAGGCAGATGGCATCTGACATGGATGACAAATTCAGGCTCTGAATATGTCAAGGAACATTTAGACCCAGCATCATTTCAACTTTGCGTTGCACTGCTCAGGGACACAGATAAACATGCTACTCATCACACCTGATCTTTTTCTCTATCCATGGACACGGACAGATGCAAGTTAGGAGGCACTGCTGCAGAACGAACTGCAATGCCGTCTTCATCAGTGATGTCGAGATGTCGCGCAATGTCCAGAGCAGTGGACAGCGTGGCCGTAGCTGTGAGTCCCAGCAAGCACTGCACTCCCAACCGCTCCCTTAGTACCTACAAATACACATACAACACAGTCTTTTGTGACTGTTGCGGATATTATTACGTGTGACTGGCTGCAGATAGACCAACAGTGATGTTTAAGATTGTAGCCATCATGAAGAGAAACACCATTGCTCAGAAAATTGATTTAAGATCCAAATGTATAAATAAGGTATAGAATGAGCAGCTTGGTGTTGAAGCAGGCAGCTTTAATTGTGCTGAAATTGGGTCATTCACATCATCTAAATTTATCTGTCCCTATTGTTGTATTGTTGGTTTATTTGCTGACTTTCAAAGAACAGTAGTAATAATATCCAAATGTTAAGTATTAAGCACAATAAAATTATGTGCATTCTCATCTAATGTTTAGAAGTTGTTCTTCCTGACAGATGGAAACTGCAGTGCAGGAACCAACACAAACACCATCATTAACCCACCTTACAGAGTCTCAAGTAGCAGGGTCTAAAGTTGTGTGACCACTCTGACACACAATGAGCTTCGTCTATACAGGCGAAGGCCACAGGAGGGAGCTCCTGGGCGGAGGGCAGACACCCCGACCCTGAACCGCCTCCACCAACCAGAGCCTCTGGAGAGAGGAGCAACAAACACACCTCGCCTGACTTCACCTGGAGAAACAGAGAGAGGAGATTGCACATTAAGTGCTGTATATAAGATATTTCAAACTTTCAAGATTACTCTTTGTTTCAAACTACATTACTGAAAATCACAATCAGTTTAAACTCCATTACTGTGCTATCAAAATACCTCTGTACGGTTTACAGAAAAAGGGAATGGCTTTTGAGTCTATATTTGAAATGTTGTAAAAACACGCAGAAAGATGTTTAAGGATGGAGTTTAAAACCTCAAACTCAAACTTGAGTCGGTTACCTTTTCTATGGCAGCTTCTCTCTGTTTCATTGTCATGTTGGAGTGGATACAGGCTGCCTTCAGATTTGCTGGCAGGCCAGACAGCTACACACACACACAAAATAAAACAAGATATTTATGACAAAATGTATTAATTATCCTCACTGTGTGTCTGTGTGTGTGTGTGTGTGTGTGTGTGTGTGTGTGTGTGTGTGTGTGTGTGTGTGTGTGTGTGTGTGTGTGTGTGTGTGTTTACCTGATCGTCCATTAGTGACACTAGAGGAGAAATGACCAAAGTGATGCTTTTTGATCGCTTAGCATACAGGAAGGCTGGGAGCTGATAGCACAATGATTTACCCATCCCTGTTGACAACACTACGAGGGTAGAGAGACCTGCAGGAAAAAGTGTGGAAAGAGAAACAAACATGAATACAGAGATTTTAGGTGTGTGTGTGTGTGTGTGTGTGTGTGTGTGTGTGTGTGTCTTCTTATATGTGTGTACTGTGTATACCTGACAGGATTCTCATGATGGCTTCCTCTTGTCCTGGTCTAAATGACTGGTAGCCGATGTCTTTCAGAGCTGCATACACCTCAGCAGGTGTTTCTAAACAGACACACATTCCCACAAAGAAAACATGAGCAAATGTCCAGTGTCTTTTTTCATCTTGTTGTTCCTGATTATAAGCAACACAGTGAGTGTTTACCCTGGACTTTCCCATCGTCTTTGAGATGATAAAGTGGTTCCATTGGTGGTGGAGGAGCAGGGCGCTCATAGTCAGGACGGATTACATTCAGCAACACCTCGTCTTTATGGTTACTGTCTGCCTCCTTATCTTGGTACGGCTGCTCCTCCGTGATACTAAGAGGTGCCACTGGAACACACAAACACATCTGGATATAAATACACACAACAAACAAACACAAAAATACCGGTGATACTGCAAATATTATTAAGTTCTGAGTGTGTGTGTAAATATAGTTATTTTTTGGGGGGCTCAACACATATTGATTTAACAAACAGACAAATCTGAAAACCTAAATTCATGCAGAGGAGAAAAAAACTCACATTTTCACAAAAAAGAAAACTGGTTAGCTGAGGTGGAAAGCAGCATGCTCAGTAACAGAAAGTTCAAAAAAAGGTGTACCCAGTGGCTGAGGTTGCAGTGTGCCTGTTGCCCTGGCAACCTCCTCCAGGGTGGGCAGTTCAAACGGCTCATGCTCAGCAGGCTGGTCCTCAGGAACCGGAGGGGGAGGGGCTGAAAAACACAGTTGTTCAATAATACCACCAATGCAGAGGTGATATATCTTGTGTAAAACAGCTGAATCTATCACATAGTCCTGATATGTTCAAGCAAATAGGCTGTCCTTTCAAAAAGTGTTTACAGGACTGTGGCTCATAATACAGCTGGTCAGCCAGCTACAGTATGTGCATTTAATGATCTGAGAATGTAATGACTATGGTTTAGTGGACACCAAAAGTGATGCGATTGAGGAGATGAACATCTGTCCGCAGAATTCTCAGCAATAATTTTTTTGTCAAACAAGTAACTTAAACAATCATTTATTTGTGAATATGCGCCACTTTGTATTACCTCGTCCCTTGCAGTTCATGGCCCAGTGTCCGGTCCCTCCACACTTGTAGCAGGTGTCACCCTGGCGACTGAGCCCCCCTCTGAATCCTCCCCTCCTTCCTCTGCCAAAAAATCCTCCAGCTCCACCAAACCGCTCACCTTTCAGCTGGAACTTCTGCATGTACAACTAAAACACACAGTAGATTTATAACAGTGAAACAAACATTGTTGTAACTCTGATAACATTGTGAGTCATGAGTCATGTGAGTCAAGTTATGTAAAACTGAATTTTTTTTATTTATTTTTTTATAAAAGGCACACAAATACAGCCATTCCTCAGAAGACAGGGTGTGTATGCTTATTGCCTTATTTTCTAAATGCAACAAACACAGCTGATTTATTTGGCAAGGAATTACACAAAAAACAAGTGTGTTTTAGATTCTTAACGCTGAACACTTGTCCAGTCCATCAGTCACTGAGTGAGCACTGAGTTCAGATTTACCTTTAATATTTGATTATAAGACAACTTCTCTAAACACTAGCGATCAGTCCCAGATACATCAGTGCCCCTTACACAAAACATACCTGTTTGCGTAGACCAGCACCTCTGAGTGCGTATCCTTTGACATGAGATTTCTTCTTCAGATTTATCTTCACAAAATTACCCTCTGTGGCTTTCTTGCCTCTGTACAAATAAAGACATGTTTGTACATACAATACAAATTAAAATGTTTCAACACAGTATGACGTGTATCGTCTTACCTGGCTCTGACAGGCTGACTGTGATACATTCTCCTGGCTTCCAATTCCTCCTCTATTTCACCAAACAAGTTCTCCTGAGGGACCTTGACAGAAATAAAACTATGTTAAACTAATTTGAACTGCATGCCCAGTATGTGGTGATGAATACAAATTACCTGACTTACCTTTTTGGGTTCCTTGGTTTCTTTCTCTTCTTCTGCCTCTCCATCTTCAACCCCCTTTTTCATGGTTCTCCTTTTCTTCCCTCCTACTTGAGCTGGGCTGGGGTTTACATCAGAGCTCTCCTCTTTCTTTTTGCCATTCCTACGTCTCTTCTTCACTCCTCCCTCCTCTGTTGTCTCTCCCTGCATGTTCTCTTCCACTCTCTGCCTTTTCCTTCCCTTCTTCTTTGTACCTTTGAATTTGTGACTAGTCACTGTGTCGTCTTCCGGCGTTAAAGGTGGCGACAGTCCTTGTTCCATCTCCTCACCATCCTTCCATTTTGCTTTTTCTTTCCCTACTCCTCTGTTTTTTCCAGTGTTTTGTAGAGAAGGTTTTGGTGCACTATCACTAACTATTCTGTCACTTGTAATGCTCTTAAGGCCTGTATCTCTTCCCAAGTCTATTGCCTCTCTGCTTTCTCCCTCTGCATCCATATCTTCTTTTTCAACTTTTCCATCTCCTTGTATTTTCCCTTCCGTTTCTCTTCTTCCCTCTCCTTCTTTCTCAAGATGTATTTCCTGGTTGCCTGCTCCAGGCTTCACCTCAGCCCTCATCTCTCCAAACACCTGACACCTCTCTAGCCAGTTCCTGTCAACAAAACTCAATCTGCTGGCAGGAGAAGCCCTTACACCAATGCCTCTACTTTCCATTTCTCCTCTGAAACTTCCAGGAACCCAAGGGCTTCCTCTCAAGCTAATCAAATTTCCAACATCTGCATCACTAATGCCCTTATGTGGAGTTACTAAAGTTTCAACATGTTCTTTTCTGTCTCCTGAAGCTCCTATACTTTCATTTAACTTTCCTGCAGCTCCTACGTCTACTCTTGAACTTCCTACTCGACATGGAGAAGATAATGATGACAACAAGGCAGAAGATCTGGCTGGTGAGGGAGCTACACTTGAAACATTTGGATATTCGGAACTATTAACTTTACTAGTAGTACTACAACTACTGGCAGCACTTGCGGGCTCTTCACAAGACTCTCCGACAGGTTCAAATGGTTGAAATGGCTCTTCAGGCTCCACTTTCTGAGGTGTGTTTGAAACCAGGGATCCCAGGCAAGTCTTAAATCTTCTGTAAAGAAGGACCAAATTACAGATAAAGCTCATACAAAACATTTGAGGGCCATTACCGGTCATTCTATTCGAACAAACGTTTTTCAAAGGCTAACTGGCTTGGAAACTTCATGGCAGCACCACAACTGCTGGCAGTGTTGATAAAGTGCATGAATTACAGTAATATCAAGGTATTAAAAAAATATTAAAAGACATAATTAACACAACATTGGGTACATCTATTTCCAAATTTCCAAAAGTTTAGTTACTGCAGTGGCTGTTAAAGATGTAACAGCTCTATAAAGCACATTGAAATACAAAACAAAGTATCTGAGTATTAGAAAATGGTTGCCGAAAATTAAAAAAAACATGTGTGTCAAATAAAATAATCAACTACCACCTTGGTGTGAACGTGCTGGATTCAGCGTCAGTGAAAGTGGTTTTGACAGTGGCAGCATTAGGGCTGTTTGTCTGTCCAGTTTGTCGCTCTTTCAAGGAGTTTAGAGGCAATCGACCGGGAAGGACTGATTTCCTCAGTGAGACAGGTCTTTCCTGGAATTTAGAAAGAAACCAAATATATAACTGCTAATGTGACCAGTCTGTCACTTAAATGTAGCACAATGAGGAAGGCCAAATGTTTAAGTGTACATTCTCTCTCTTTCTATAATGTGGTGTGGTCAGGGTTCTCCAAAGGGCCTCACCTTACTGAGTGTCACCAGGTTGTTTTTAAGCTTTAGGCCATAGTATTGGGCAGAGGCCTTAAGACTGTCTTTTTCCTCGGATGTCAGTTTGGGAGAAGATGCTGGCTGTGAACTGCGGTTCAGATGGGCACCCCAACACTCCCTGTCCTACATAGATCAATCAAAAGTAGATAGACAAATGCATAGGCAACACACTGGCTTACTTGTCTATTGTTTTTTTTAACAAAGAAAACACAGTCACAAACACACTTTCTTTAGTACCTTCTGGACTGTTATGTCCTCAGCTGTAGATCTGGGCTGTTCAGCATGTCCGCTGGCTGCATTGCTGCTGCTGTTTTCTTTGGCCTGTTTCAAACTGCGGTACTCTTTATACAGCTCTGGAATAAAGATACATAATGTAACATGCTTCTGTCTCTAACCAGATCGTCTATGCTGAAGATGGATATATCAGATATACTTATGTTTCTCTGTCTTGCAAGTTGGATCATACTCACTCCTGGTCTCCTCTGGAGCTTGATCAATGTCCTCCTGGAAATTAAAGACCATTTTAATGGTTAACTATTGTGGAAAAGGGGTAACTGTAGCAGCAATGGCATGTCCTGGGACCAACAGAACAACAACGACACCACAACAATAAAATATAAAAATAAAAACATACGACATGCATAACTATGCAAAATATCGTGTTATGCAAACCCAAGCAGTGGGTTCACATTATTTTGCTTCCTGTTAACTCTCGACTAATGTTTAAGTAGCGTTTAAATTAGCTACCTTGTTTGGTTTTCTCTGGTTGTCTTGGACGAACCCCTGCTCCCAGCTTTTCAGCTGAAGTTTCACCTCGTTGTATCGATCCATCCTAAGCCGTCTTAACGTTCTCTGTCAGAATTATATAACTTTAATTTATTGCATAACGTAAATCCTTTAACGTTAGAACATAACGCCTTTCGGGCGACAGCTTGCTACCGTTACAGCAACACGATAATGTTAGATGACGTTAGCTTACTTCACGTTACAAACGCAACATTACTGCTGGCGTTTTTCAGGATGTAGGAGAAACTTTTGATTTTTAGTAACCGTGAGTTACTTTAGCTTCTTCGTCGTCTATATAAAAGTTATAGCGACTCAAACAGACAAACGGTTACATGTGTAGGGCATCACTATCATGTTGGAAAACTGCATTATAGGGCTTTCTTCCGCTGTGTGTTGTTTACGATTTTCCCGCGCTAGAGAAATGACAGCTTGTGTTGCCAGGTCCCCTCTCGTATCCTCCAGTCTCACAAAATATACCGCTAGTTTTCGGGGTTTTAATTAAGGTAAAAAACTTAAGAGTAAGAACATGAATACGAAAGTAATATATGTAACAATTGTTAATCTCTTGAATTTCTAACATCCGTTTAGGTTTAAACTGTGAGGGGTTGAGCCCTTAGACCGTATATATTAATAAATATACAGTCTACGGTTGAGCCCATAGACAGTCAGGCTCCACTTCCTCTAGGATCCGTACACTTCCGACGCCTCTTAAAGGAACAGGGACGAGCGAAATGGAGAAAATTCATCAACTTTCCTTTCGATTTGTAATTCCCAGTTTGAAAATAATCTTTTCCGTAATTTGCCTTTTCTGCTACTTTATACTTCTACTGCAGTATATTTCAGAGGGAAATCTTGTGCTTTTTACTCCACTACCTTTACTTTGCAGATTTAGATTAGAAATACGAAATCTAAAGAAATGATGATGTGCTACATTTGACAGAGAGAATCTACCCTTAGAATAGAGTAGCTGAAATTACCCTTCAGACAGAATAGAATACTTAAACACAATAATTGTAGTCCAATAATGTAATGTACACTGTTCTGAAAATGGGTACTTTCACTTTTGGTAGTTTAAGTATATTTTGATGCCAGTATTTGTATACTATGCTGTGTAAAGTGTCATCCTTTTTTAGGTTTTGATCTTGAAATGAAAAATACCTTTTCTAAGTTTAAATTTCCCTGAGGTTATTGTTCTATTACTGTGTTAATGTGTCAAAAGATTAGAAATTAAATCAATCACTGTATGATCTTTTTACACCATGCAGTCTGAGAATGAAGCCGGTTGCTAGTCTGAAACCAGCCTCCAAAATCTCCACAGATGTCAAAAACCTTAAACCCATTTCTCTGACTGCCCAGCATGTGTAGTGTCTATTGCAGGAACCAAAATGTGTATTCTGTTTTGTAATTAATACATTTTTTTTTTCCCCAACTAGCTTTGGCCTATGCAGAAAAATTTGTAGAGCTTTCTGCTCTTAATAGTCACTGGGGTTTAGTTTGGTACCGGACTGGTTGTACTTGTACTAAGCAATACATTTGTCACTGAGGTCTTGAACAATTAATACCCACTTAATCACTCTTCACTGTACACAATAAGCCAACTAACAGAAATTAAACTAACATTATTCATTAAATCTAGTGACATTGGGTCATTGTAAGTAGATAGGTGATGTAGTGCAAGGAATAAATGAAACTGGACAACAAATATTACCAAAGACACTTTTAATCACTTTCATCAGAAGTGTGTGGGTATAAAATTGTCAACTGTGGAAGGTAAATCACACCATAAAAGGCTATGGCTCTGATAGTGAGGATGGACATATTTTACATTTTTCTCATAATGAGACATCACTTTACTCCAGCTGAGAAACTTCATGGAAGTATGCCGCGAGCATCTTGATCCCTTGAATGTAGTTGGTTCTGAAAATGGAAAGATAAAACAGTGATGAGCTTGTTTAATTGGTAAATAGTTGCCTTTATTACAAGCTGCATCAGAATGGTAAGTTGTGAAGATCATTCATAAAGATTAAAGTTATTGCATCTCATTTTAATTATAACATTTGGGTGGAAGAACTTAAACTATCACTCAATTCAACATACCATAAAACAAAATGTGGACGTGACAGACAGTACTTAGCCTTATGACAATCTTTCCTTTAGACTTCATTTGAACTGCTCTTTAATGTTTTATGTAAAGCACTTTGAATTGCCTTGTTGCTGAAATGTGCTAAACAAATAAAACTGCCTTGTCTTAATTAAATCCTTTACTTTCCTCAATATTACATGCAAATTTGTCTATCATGATTATTCTGACATTAGACACTGAACTCCTATGAGAATATCTTTCAACTCTTCAGTTTCTAGAGATTCCCCTTCTCTTCTCAATTAGTCATTCAGGTAGAAAGAGAAACAAGGAGAAGTGAAGCACTGTGACAGACCTATTGAGTTTTTCATTCTGGGAGTGAGCTCCATCATCAGAGGATCCAACAGGCAGCAGCATGACGTTACGTCCCGTGGCCTCCTGAAAGGTCAGGGTGACGGGGATGCTTCCACCCTCACGGGTCAAGTCAGGCTCCACACCAAAGACTATGGCACAGCAAGGTAGAGGAGAAAATGGGTTAATATGAGTGAAGAGGGTCAAAATAAAAAATAACAATGCCTACAACAAGACTTTCATCCTTAATCCAAGATTTTCATTTCACCCAAATTACAACATTTCCTGCTTAAGCCTTTGTGGCATCTTGACATCAGTTTTGTCTGTGGTTTAAGGGTTGGAGACAGCCTTTGTTATCATTAACCACATTCAATAAAAACAGATGGAAATTATGTTCTGCCTTTTAAAAACATCTGTGGATTACTCTGAGTGACCAAGACATCGTTTCTGGAAAGTTGTACTACTTTTGGTTTCTGGTGCTTTGAGCCCCACAAACAAGCAACTGCCGTATTTCAAAACTTTGGTGTACAAAGAATGGAACTATAACCATGGCTAGTTAACAGGGAGGTAAGTGGGAGTAAGTGTTTTGAGTGAACTGATCCTTTAACCATATCCATCTCTATTGGTTTTGCATCCCTCAGCCTCTGTACCTGTCTTCATGGCCTTTCGGCCAGCCATGTAGTGTGGGTGGTTGAAGTCAGAGACCCAGGCCTTGGCTCCATGACCCATGTACACATTCAGTTTGTTCGGGCTTTCCAGTTCAGCAAACTTCTGCTGCAGATGATCGATAACCTTGATAACGAAAAAGAAAAATATGAGTGAAATTTATAAATTAGTTATTTATAATATATTCCGATTCCTTGTTTTCTGATGTGTTTTTCCCACTTGGGAAACAAGGAAAAAATGTTGCATGGACAATTGTTCTGATTGTTTTAAACATAAACATATCTTATACAACTCATTAACACACCTCCTCCTGGCAATTCACAGATTCTTTTGAAGAATAGATCCAGCAGTTTTTTTAAACAATAATTTTATCTTACAAATTTAACAAATTAAGTCTGCTCTGTGAATCTGTTTGCAAGATTTTAGTTGTAGGTGCAATATTCTTTCCAAAAACAGTACGACCACGAGAGTCATCTTTGTGACACACTACCACTAAGGCCCTCGAGTGGTTGGTAAAGTCATCAAGTTTAAAATTCTACTGGCAGAGGCTTAAACAAGTTCCACACCATAACCTTTATTGGGTTATATTAACATAAATACTAGCAGATAACAGAATTAGAATCCCAGTTAGGATATTTCAGGGTCTACCTTTTTCTCCACAACTTTGGGGTCCATGTCGGGGACGAGGCGGATGGAGAACTTGCCGATGACCTTGCGGGGGATAACAGTCTTGGCTCCTGCTTCAGAGAAAGCTCCCTCAATACCATGTAGAGAAAGACATGGATACCTCCAGCGGTGCATCAGGATTTTCTCCTACAGGAAAAAAATAACAGTGCGATTAAATTACAATGATTAGCCTGGAGAAATCTATAGTGCAGCACATTTCTATCTTTGAGTGATCGATGCCTTGCCTTGGTGTCATGCAGTAGCTGTCCAACTCCAACGTCTTTGCAGTATTCATCCAAGTCAAAATCTATTTTCTCATACAGCTTTTTTTCCTCATCTGTCAGAGGGGCCACATCATCACTTATCCCAGGAACCAAAATCTTCCCCTTCTTGTCTAAGAGGGAGCCTGTTAAGAAAGACACAGACGCAATAAACTCTTTTAAGATTGAAACCCTACAAATGTCCAAAGTGCAGTTATAAAAAAAAAAAAAAGAAAAGAAGATTTTGTCTCCAGTGTTTACCTCTAAAACTGCATAAAAATGAGTTTTATGAGATTATAGTTCAATTATCAGCATCACTTGCCCATTAGTGCAATCAGGTCAGTCATGGCTTCATGAACAGAACCACCAAACACCCCTGAGTGTAGGTCCTTGTCACCGCAATGCACCTATAAATTAAGAAATAAATCTTGTATTGATCTTAATTAAAACACAATTTCACAAAAAACTTATAATGGAAGATATGCATTACAGTGAAACTATTTTTTATTTTGCCACAGTTAAACTAAAATCAGACTTTACCTCAATAAAGAAGTAGCAGATTCCTCTGAGACCGTATGTGATGCAGGGTTTGGTTTTGCCGAGCCAATAATTGTCAGAGATGCAGACATAGTCCACATCTTTGAAGAAGGAGTCTTTTCGAGAAAACACCAGTTCATCCAGGCCCTCAGATCCAGACTCCTCCATTCCCTCGAAGCAGAATTTTATGTTGATGGGAAGCTCCTGCAACAAGAAGAGAGATAAGGCTAGATGTATCACCAGGCCTCACTGTGTTTATATTTTAAAGATCATTAGGTTAAAGGTTCATTTCTTTTTTTTTTTTTTAAATGGTAAGTTGAAACGGCATAAAAAAAACATCAGACCTTTTCATTTGGAAAACATATTTTATGTTAATCCTGATTATAGAATAAATCCTGGGTGCGTTGACTGAAGTTCCTTAAACAATGATCGGCATGTGAGAACCTGTTCTTAATGGCCTACCTGGTTAAATAAAAGTAAAATAAAAAAATGTCCTACAGTATGTTGTTGGGATTTCTTCCCTTCACACGAACAGTTTCCATGTTTTAGGGAAAAGTAAAGGGGATTCAAAACACGCAGGCAGCATGACTTGGTTTAATCATTTAGTGATTAAACCAGAGACCTTTGACCACTTCTCCTGCTCACGGCTCTAACGTAATCAACAGGCAATTGAAGGATCAGCCCTGTACTTTAACACAGAGATAATCTATTTTTTAGAATGATAACATAGAGATAATCTATTTTTAGAATAATATTCAGAATCATTTATTTAAAAAAAACACTCACAATATCAAAAGTATACAGATTAGTAATTTAACAATATTCCATATTGTCCCTGTTGTACCCACACACAAAAAGGAATTTTGCAATTTGCAGATACAATTTCTTAAAAAGGGAAGCTTTGAAAATTCAAGAATTTTTCTCTGAATGCATACAAGATATAACTTTAACCTAGAATTAATTCTATTTACCATCTATTAATTCCAAGCAATGTTAATGTGAAAACGTCATTAGATAAAACACCACACCTAACCAAACCGCATTCCATCCAGTAATGTTCTGGTTGGTGTGGTTTCCCATCACCGTTCAACCACAAAAAATTTGCTAATAAGAAGCTTCAGGTTATTTTTGGTAACACATAACCAAACCAAAATTCAAACAGGGTTGATCCTATTATCTGCACAGTTAAAAAAAACTCTAACACCACCATCATTGATATTGGCTGGCTGCACATTAAGTTGACAGTGACTACACCTCAAGTCTTGCTACAGCGCTCTGGTCCTACATCAATCAAGGTTTGAGCTGCTGCTGGACCAACAGAGAGGTTTGATTACTTGACGCATAATGTGCTACTGTGGTTTTGGCAACTCTGCCCCTGTAGCCAATTTAAACAGTTTGTCCCTAATTACAGTGCCCGTTGGAGGGTAAAGAAAGACACAATAAGTTAGAGATGAAGCTGTGGTGGGAACTTCACCTGCTGGATCTTCTGGTAGGCCTCAATGCAGTTAAACCAGGCCAACACAGGACCTTTGTCATCAGTAGAACCTCTTCCATAGAGCTTACCTGCAAAGAAAGAACAAACAGTGTTTTAATTTAAAGCCTTGGGCTTTCATGACATTAGCAAGTTATTATTATTTTTACGTTTCTAGTTTATTGCCCCCGGGCTAGACGCTGACCCGGGGGAAGTAGATAGAAGGATAAGAGGAGCATATAAATGGTGTCTGTCAGCAGATTCAGTTACTCTTTAGCAACTAAACAAGTGGATAGTAAAACATGACATAAGCAAGAAGAGGGCTGAGCAGACAGGAATGAGACAGGAGGAAGTGAATGTGGCACTTTCTGTCAGCTGACTATCACCAGTCCAACAAATAAAAAAGAAAGAGGTAAAAAAAAAATAAAAAAAATAAAGTGTATTAATCCTTTTGTCATAAAAAAAAAAAAACTACAAATTTACACTCACTGGCCACTTTATTAGGTATACCTTGTTAGTACCAGGTATAATGTACTTCGTGGCATAAATCAAACAAGGTGCTGGAAACATTCCTCAGAGATTTATCATATTAACATGATTACATCACGCAGCTGACATTTGTCGGCTGCACATTCACCATGCGATTCTCCCGTCTCACCACATCCCAAATGTGCTCTATTGGATTGAGATCTGGTGATTGAGGAGCCTATTTGAATACAGTAAACTCCTCATGTTCAAGAAACCAATATGATAAGATCTGAGCTTTGTTTGAACAATTCTCAATTTGTACTAAGGGGCCACCACCACCAGCCTGAACCGTTGATACAAGGCAGGATGGATCCGGGCTTTCATGGTGTTTACGCCAAACTCTGGCCCGACCATCTAAATGTTGCAGGAGAAATTGAGACTCAACAGACCAGGCAACATTTTTACAATCTTCTATTGTCCAATTTGGGAGAGCACGTGCCAATTGTAGCCTCAGTTTTCTGCTATTGCCCATCCGCTTCAAGATTTGACGTGTTGTGCTCGCAGAGATGCTCTTATTCTTCGATTGTAACAAGGGGTTATTTGAGTTACTATTGTCTTAATATCAGCTCAAACCAGTATGGCCATTCTCCTCTGACCTCTGCCATCAACAAGGACAAAAGAACTGCTGCTCACTGGATATTTTCTCTTTTTTGGACTGTTTTGGTTGTGCATTAAAAACCCAGTAATTAGTTTCTGAAATCAGGCCCCAACAACCTTCAACGTTCAAAGTCACTTTAATTAACTTTCTACACCATTCTAATGCTTGGTTTGAACTTCAGCAGATTGAACTGACCGTGTCTACATACCTAATGCAATGAATTGCTGCCACGTGATTTGCTGATTAGATATTTACGTTAACAAGCAGTTGAACAGATGGACCTAATGAAGTGGCCGGGGATTTGACCTGGTTAATACGTGCAGTTACCTTACCAAAAAAGTACTCAGTAGAGTTAAGCAATTGTGTTGTGTTGTTTAACGTATGACAATACCTCTTCAGAGTGTAAAATTATTATAGCATTTGAATTGTTGTGTAGATTTTAATGACTCATAGTAACTCATTTAGGAAAGCTGGTTAAATAGCAGAAAAAAAAAAAATTATAAATATGGGAAATAATATGATAACAACATCTGTCATCATGCAATACATTCACTAAGTAAAGTGCTTCACGAAGCCAGTTTGCCTTCTGTGAAGCTGAATGTATTATTGTTAAATACAACACTTGTTCAACTTGTCCTGAAAGGCTTGCAGATAAGACCGGTTTAAGAGAACAGCTCTACCCTAAAGCATGAGGTAAGTAGGCTGGACTTTGGCAATATGCAGCAAACTGTGATATGATTACAAGTTCAAAGTTGATAAAAGCTCAAAGAACATATACAGATAGTACAATTAAATAGAGATGGTAGTAATAGTGAAAATACTAATTACCAATTTTATTTCATTCTGTAGCCTGGCCATGGCTCAGTTACAGTAAACTACATTTCCCTTTACTTGTCCTCTATGGTTCTGCTTTCATGCCTTCTCTGCAGGACATGTTGGTCATTTACTTCAGTGCAATGTGATATTATATGTTTGCCAAGCCAAAAAAGAAAGTAGTGTCATAACATGAAAGCTTGGAAACAGAAACCCTGAAGTTAACTACACCATGCCTGGTGTTACGTGCCAAAACAACGTTCCAGTCTACTTCAATAACTTCTTTAATTATCCGGATCATATGAAAACAGCTTCAGGGTAATTCTGTATCAAAAGAGAAACCAAAAGATTTCTGCTCTCACCATCTTTTTCCACCAGAGTGAAAGGCTCTGTATCCCAGCCATCATCAATGTTAGCTGGCTGGACATCAAGATGGCCGTAGATACACACCGTCTTCTTGCCTGGGTCTGAACCCAAACGACCCAGGATGATAGGCGGCAGGGGGATCTCCTCGCCACCGGGAAGCTCCATGCACAAAGAAAAAAAAACAGCATAGATTTTAATAAGAGTTAAGGTTTTCAAAAAGGGCCCAATTTGTTAAATTAAAACCTTTAACAGAACCAAATAACCAAAACAGTATGAAAAACCAATGGATTAAGTCTAAAATATTACACAACACACTCTTCAATACCTTCTGTTTGCCGATGTCCACCATCTCCACTGTTCCTCCAAGCTTCTCAATGTCCTTGGCTGCCATCTCCATCATCTTCTTGATCTCCCCGCGCTTCTCTGGCCAAGCAGACACACTCTGGACTCCCACCCAGTCTGCGAGACGCTAGGAACAAGTAAAATTCACATACGTTTTAACATTGTCCAAGAAAACATGACAGGTGTTTCATACAGCACGTCCAAATTTGAGAAGTGTTAGGTTCACATTTTGTTAAAGCTTAATTCAAAACTGCAAAGTGTGTTCAGAGTAAATAGGCCTTGAATGTACATTAGGGTTCCACAAAGTTTTACTAAAACAACAAGTCACTGAAACTGATGTGATGGCATGTTGTCTGGTGGCTCAACTTTCATTTGAAATGACATTTGGACAACCGCTTACAATTCAAGATTAACACCATTGGAATGCAATCTGATTACCACGATGATTAGTTAACCATAACTAGGTCTGGCTAAAAAATTTAATACTTTTTTGCCACAGACCAAATAGATTCTAAAGTATCAGGCCTCGTCATTCAATACCCAATTTCAATACCTAAGAAGTAAATCTTATCAGTTTCAGTAAGCCAATCAGCATGAGGCATGCTTCTACCAAGATCTAATGTTTGTGATTGGCTTTCTGAAGTTACAAAATTGCAGTGGCAGGCAGGAAAAACTCTATGTTGTGCTGGGTTTCTACAGGCAGTGTTTTTCAACTGCAACTCCGCTGTCGTTGGTCACGTGCATTGACATGTAGCAGATTCAAGCAGAATTGTGTCACCACAAAATAGTGCCCTGACCTATGAAAACAAAATAGTGACCCATGAAAAAGTTTTTGATAAGGTATTTACTCCAGTCACATATTTTACCGCTTAAAAAATTGGGTTTGGTTATTTGCATACAGTGTTTCTGTCATTTCAACATATAAAAGTAGGAGGTCATTAAGGGAGTAAATTTACATTGAATGATTACAAAAAATAAAAACACTCAAAGCTTACCTGCACATACAGATCCTGGTGTTCGTCGACATACTTAAAAAGCGTTGTAAGATGAGCCATCTTTGCCAGCAACAGGAGCTGAGGGTTGAACAGGCCGAGTGGAGTGAGAAGATTCTTCCTCCAGCTCTTTGAGTCATATTTGAGAACCAAACCACGCCCTCCTCTAAACCTGCTGACTACCACTATTCAAAGCAGGATGTTGAGGTGGTGATAGTTTTGTGACATTGTGGTCACAGCTGACTAGCCCTGTTAAGTTTGTGCATCTTGTAGTTTATATTAGTTAAATGATGAGTATAACAAAAAGCAGAACTGTATTAAAAATATCTCATTGCCATCAGGAATTAATATATATATATATAGTATATATAAACTTCGAAAAAAAAATGTACTTGTGCAATAGTTCATATTCATTTATACACACTTGAGTTAACAGAACATTATATACATACATATGTAGCTTTAAAGCTACATTTATGCCATGCCAAAAATGTGATACTGGAATGTGCACTTTTTAACTAACATAACAACTTTGATGCGAGACTGATTGCCTAAATCAGGCCTGAAGCAGCTCAACAGATCTCTAGCTAACTGTGAAAGCAGAGCAGCTAACGTTAGGTGACAAGTCAGACCGATAGCTAACCGGCAAAATAAACATCCCAATAAGTATCAGCGAGGTAGCTGGCTAACTTAACGTAACACTGAATAAGAGCTAGCCTTTTTCTGACTCATATTCTGCTCTTCTCCTTTTTGAAAAGCATAAACCAGCATTCAAATTAAAAACTGTTCCGTTTAAAGACCTCCGTGTTAATTTTCGTACAGCTGATGTCCACATGTTACTCTTCTCACCTGACAGACACTTCCTGTGTTTCCTAGTGACGGTGACACGTATTTCAAGCGTTGAAAGTTAACTGTTTAGCTAATTTACGTACAAAATAAAATAGACCAGATTGACTGTCACTCCATTGACAGTTACTGCCCAATGTGGGGACAGTGCAGATTTGAGTCGCGTTGCGCATGCGTCACTTTGCGACAAGTAGCATTTAAGATGCTAACGAAAGACTTTTGTAATGTCAATACTGTACAAATGGTCCTACCTAACGAAGTTTGTTCATTGATGGCCACAGGTTAGCATCAGACACAACAAAGGCTGTAATTTGAATTGCGTTTTGAGCTAACCTTAGCAATCAAACAATAATAGATAGCTAAAACGTTTTTGAAATGACTGCTAGCTTAGCTACAAGCTAGTTATCAAACACAACAAAGGCTGCCACTGGAATCGCGTTTTGAGCTAACGTTAGCAATCAAACAATCATAGCTAGATAGCTGAAACGTTTTTGAAATTATTCCCATCTTCTGTTATTGTTTGTAATGAGAAAAGTGTATTGCTTCATGGATTTCACAGTTATGTCGTAAACCGTTTAAATCTGAGCATGCGCAACTAACATCTGCACTCGACCAGAGCCGGTCTGAATCATAGACCGTTAATATTAATATATACAGTCTATGTTGGGTTTTTTTGTTTTGTTTTTTGTTTTGTTTTTATTGCAAAAAAAAGAAACAGAACACAAATGATGATGCTGAGTATACAAAATAACATATATATATATATATATATATATATATATATATATATATATATTATATTATTATATACATGAGGAAAACAGAATACAATACAATTTAGCCAGGGGAAGCTTAAAGGCCATTACAAAGACAAGGATATACAGTCTATGTTGGGTTTTTTTGTTTTGTTTTTATTGCAAAAAAGGAAACAGAACACAATGATGATCTGAGTATACAAAATAACATATATATATATAATATATATATATATATATATATACATGAGGAAAACAAATACTACAATTTAGCCAGGGGAAGCTTAAAGGCCTTACAAAGACAAGGATATACAGTCTATGTTTTTTTTTTTTTTTTTTTTTTTGTCTTTATTGCAAAAAATGAACAGAACACAAATGACATACAAAATTATTCAAAATAACATATAAACATAAATAAGGAAAACAGAATACAATACAATTTAGCCAGGGGAAGCTTTAAGGCCGTTAAAGACAAGGAGGACCATAAGTTGACAGTTCTAATTGCCTTCTTGTTATTGGAGCCTGAAATCAGATTCAAATAAAGAACAACTTCATGGAAATAATGTATAAAATTAGTTTTTTTTAGAGCTGAATTTACATTTATGAATGTGAAACTTTGCTAAAAGGATTAATACATTTATAATAAAATACATCTTTTCTTTACTTCGAATTCTATAAAAGCAAAATACAATATTCTCCCACAATAAGGCCAAAGTCTTTACAGATATGGTCAATGATGAATCTGCTGAGGTTTTGCCAAAATCTGGTGTGTGAACAATACCAAAAAAGGTGCAAAACAGTTTCTGTGTGAGCTTCTCAGAAAGAACAGTTTGTATTGATGTCTCTTTTAAATTTTAGCATGTA
>NC_045746.1:13880684-13880765 GCF_008692095.1 Etheostoma spectabile
TGGCAGGGTAGTATCTGTGAATTATTCTAAACGATACTTCTTTCACCTTGTCAGGTATTTGTGAGGAATCATCCAAACCTT
>NC_045746.1:13880775-13881528 GCF_008692095.1 Etheostoma spectabile
ATGTCATTAACAAATTGGTTCCAATAAAATCTAACATTTGGAGTAGAAGCAATGTCTTTCTCCAATAAAGCTCGGACGTTCTTATTGTTTCGAGGAAGTTGGGAAAGACAGATTTTTCCAACTGGTGATTCAGCCAGAATCACCAGTTGAGGCAGTTCAGGCAGAATCTGATTAAGTACCCAATTCTCAAAGAAGAGTGATTTGTTTTTATATAATATATCTCTGTTATTCCAAAATTATGGATATCCTGTGAGGTGAGGAAGTTCTGTCTTTTTTATAATTAGACAGCCATGATTAAAAGGACCTGCTTGTGGAAAGTGGACAGTTTTACAGGGAGTTTGTCGACATTATAGCTACAGTTCAAAATAAAGACCAGACCACCAAAGCGAGAGAATATATAGTGGGGAAGAAAATTCCAGATTGAGACAGGGTTTTTAAGAATATGCCTAGCCCATATAATCTTAAAAGTGTTATTTAGAGTATTGAAGTCCAAAAAGTTGAACCCACCAGATTCATAATTATTCATGACAACACTTTTTTTGATATAATGGGTACAATTTTTCCAGATGAAGTCAAAAAGCATTCTATCAATATCTTTACAAATGTTATTCTCCAGGTGTAAAGAGTGAGCAGCGTATGTAAGCCGGGATATCCCTTCAGTCTTGGTAAGTAACACTGCCTTTTAGAGATAAGTCCCTCTGTAACCACAGGTTCACTTTTTTCTGAGGTTTTTTAATGATTGGAGAGAAATTT
>NC_045746.1:13881538-13881745 GCF_008692095.1 Etheostoma spectabile
TCACTTTCTGATCTTTAGAGATAATGATGCCTAAGTACGTAATTTCTTCCTTGATTGGAATGTTGCAAATAGTTTGTATATTACATTCTCTTAAAGGTAGCAGTTCACATTTATTAATATTTAGGCATAGACCAGAGGCCTCTGAGAACTGGTTAATTACTTGAATGGCGTCAGGTATCTGGCTTGCATTTTTCAAAAAGATGGTGG
>NC_045746.1:13881755-13882498 GCF_008692095.1 Etheostoma spectabile
AAGCTGACTGATGATAATATCCCTACCCACGATAGACATTCCTTGTGTAACGCTGGTACCAACATGAGTTGAGAGAATTTGTGTACAAATATACAGTCTATGGTCTGAATCGACTCTCATCCGGCATGACGCGTTATGCCGTAAACTTAAGCGTTTACATCTGACCCGATCTGGCCATGCAGTCGATTGGACCTAATTGATATCTGGCGACATAAACACCCATCCAAAAAATATATACTTGGAACAAGTATGGTTGGTTTCATCAGACATAGAGAATGAGGTGGACTCCACAGTTTGAACCCACAGTTTTCACAGATCATAAGGCTGTAACAATTAATGGAATGGTTAGACACAACCCAAACAAAGATTACTGGGAATTAAATAAATTACTTTTACAAAATAAAGAATTAAAAAAAGAAATCCAAGCAATAATTGATAGATACTGGATTCAAGCAAATTTACTCAATAATTTTGGAAATTGTTGGGCATTAATGAAATATGAAATCAGAAATTCAGCGTTATCTACTGGGAAACTAATTGCTAAAGCAAAGAAAGAAAGAGAGTCTCAAATAATTACGAAAATGATAACATTATAAGAGAAAATAAGTTTATCCGGAGAAGAAGTGATTGACTTATCATCTTTACAAATGGAACTGGACAAAATGCACAAGGAGAAGGCTAGGGGTGCCTTTATCAGGTCTAGGAGGAAGTGGCTCGAACAAGGTGAAAAATGCTCTAAATAC
>NC_045746.1:13882508-13882660 GCF_008692095.1 Etheostoma spectabile
TGGAAAAGAGAAACTTTGAGTTGTCTTTCCTGTATAAACTTAAAACTAATAATCTAATTTGCGAAGATGTTAAGGGTATTTCAAAATGTGTCACTGATTTCTATCACAAGTTATACACAGCTGATTGTGAAAATGAAAGAGATATGGATAGG
>NC_045746.1:13882670-13885249 GCF_008692095.1 Etheostoma spectabile
ATATGGGAAGGAACATGAAATGCGTTTATGACAGTTTTAAATCAATTTGCGACCAGGAGATTAGTTTAACAGGTCCAAAAAAGCAATGACTGTCTTAAAGAAAATGAAGCTCCTGGGAATGATGGTCTGATAAGTGAATTTTATGAAGTATTTAGTAAGTCAGTAGCACCTTTTCTAATGGCTCCATTTGTAGAAGCCATAGGAAAAGGAGAATTACCTCCAACTCTTTGACAAGGTCTTATTAAATTGATTCCTAAACCAAAAAAAAGATAAACTGAGTAGTGAGAATCGGAGACCAATTAAGATATTCGCATTGGTCTTTGCTAAAAGGTTGGAATCAGGATTGGATGATATTATTGATGAAGAGCAATCGGGATATATGCCAGGAAGAAATATTTGTAATAACATTTGATTAGTATTGGATATGATAGAATATGATGAATATATATTTGACAATAGCTTTATTTGGTTTGTAGATTTTTACAAGGCATTTGATACCATAAGTCCCAGATTCATGTTTAAACTTATAACGTGTCTTTGATTTGCTGTCAAAAACAGTTCAATTAAGTTAGCTCATGGTACAACTCCTAGATTTGATATTGGTCGCAGCATAAGACAATGTTGTCCACTTAGCCCATTCTTATTCCTCCTTGTTACACAAATTATAGCTATTCATCTTAAAAAAGGTAGTTTCCAGGGTACAATTTCCTTAGGTAGCGAATTTAAATTACCCTAACTAGCAGATGACACAATTTTTCTAGCTAATAGACATGTGTGTTAAAAGCAATAAGTTGTATTAAGGAATTCTCTGATGTGTCAAGTTTAAGAATGAATTTGAGTAACTCTGTTTTACCACCACTTAAGGAATGTGACCTATCCAAAGTAGAGGGAATGCCTGTGAAGCATACGATTACATACCTGGGTGTTATCATTGATAAGAATGAAAAACGTAATAACCTAAATTTCAGTCCTATAACTGAACAAATAACGAAACAATTCAATACATGGTTAAGAGATCTGTCGTTGAATGGTAGAGTTTTGTTATCTAAAGCTGAAGGAATGTCCAGGTCACAGGGCAATCCATTCAATTTAAGGATGTTCGGATTTGCATTGAAAGCAGTGAGATGGATAAAGATGTTATTTTAAATCAATCTTATTGGGAAAATTCCACAGTCAGTGATACATTTTACTTTATTTGCACTTCACTTTCTACATTTCTCTGTACATGCACCTCTGGTTTTGACTTTCGAATGTATACATACTGGCTATAACTGTTCTTTAAAATAAAAAGTTAAACGACGGATCATGTACGGCGCAAAGAATTGTGGGTCCGCGGCAGATGCTTCGTCATGTTCATCCATATGGTTCAGAAACAATTTAAAGAGGAGAGCAAGCCTCTGACAGATCTATGTACATTTCCAAATGAGAAAGGCTCTGATGGAAGTACTAATATTTTACCTTATAGTAATACAGTGTATATACGCTGTAGTAAAAGCCATTCATTTAAAATGATACATTAGTGTACAAGTATTTGCATCAAAATTGGTAAAAGATTCAAGATTTGTTATACCACAGTACTACAAAATGTGCAAAGTTCACAGCTTAATACTCTAGAAAATTTAGATATTAGCTATATAAATACTTATGAGTGTGCAGAGGATGCACAGTGATATGAAGTCCAAAAAGGAATCTCTAGGTATAATCCATATTTAAGATATGGCAGTTGAGAATGAGGTGCAGAACAGATAAGGTGCTTTCAGAAAGAATTATGCACATGAATAGTCTATTTTAGTGGAGTCCACATTTGGCAGAAGTGTCTATTTCATAATTACATTGATTCAATTACACTGCAGCGGTTAACTGTGAGGTTTAATATAGGCTAATGCTGGGTAGCTGGTCAGTTGATTATTGAATTTGCGCCGGAAAGAATCAAATTTTGATAGCCATCCAAAGAGATAGTCTTGCTGCACATAATTAGGCAGTAGCTTACATCAATCGAGTAGTCTTTGGTCACACATTTGCCTCAGAAGGTTACCAAACACTGCAGTACAGTTCTGACCCCACATCTCAGAGCCATGTTTTACATTACAAACTGGCTCAATTTGGTTATAAGAGTAACCTTCCCACATAACATGCATTACTGATTTGTCCTGAAGATATTACATAATAGATTTTAAACAGAACAAAACAAAGTGTAGCACAACTTTATTTCAAGTACATGAAAACAAGAGGAACTCCTTTGCCTTTGAGTCCATTCTCCACGGCCAAACTGGATGTTCAAAGAAAGTACAGTTTTAGGTGTTGGCTTTATTTTGGGCACAGGTCCAAGTAGCAGTTCACTGCAAAGTGAAGAAAAACAGTGTAAACAAATTATAGCTTGTAAATAAACTGATCAGTATTTGTATTTATTATATAAATGGTTACCTAATTCTGACGCCCCCAACATGCTGACTGGCCAGTGACTCCCAATTGTTCCTGCCTCGGTGACCCAGAGGGCCCTTGGTGTGCCTGCCCGTGTGGCCTGGAGGGCCCTTGGTTTGCCTGCCGTGGAGGCCCGGAGGGCCCTTGGTTTGCCTGCC